>NC_053028.1:420408713-420587864 GCF_003073215.2 Triticum urartu
CATTAATCCTCCACAGGTTCCTCCTTGTCCCTTGTCCTGTCATAAGGAGGTCCTTTGAGTTTGTACCGATAATCGTGTTTCATATCTTTCTGCCAGGCTGGCATTCTCGCTGTTGGTCGGGGTAACAAGGTTGTGGTGCCTGTGATGGACAATGACGGTATATTTTCTTGAATATGTGACGCCCTGCTCAAAATAGTTGCATTCATATTTAAACTCATGTTGCTTTGTCCAGGAACAGAGAAGGCTGCTGTAGTAACAAAGATGATGCTGACACTGTCTGCTGATCATCGTATATTTGATGGGCAAGTAGGAGGTATTGATCGTCTTAGCCCTGTAATTTCACCTGTCTGCTCTCGTGTCATTTACATTCTTCCTTGTATGTCACATTGTGGAACAGGCAAGTTTTTCACGGAGCTGGCATTGAACTTCAGCGACATCAGGAGGCTGCTTTTGTAAATGAAAGGTGCTGTGTTATCGTGTTTCCAAGAATTCTTTGGAGAAGGTGGCCCAAGAAAAGACACTAGGTGCAAATTTAGTTTCAGTTGCTTGATCACCAGCGCATAAGAAGTAACCAGTTTTGTAAATTAATAAGAGAGTTGGCAACTCCACGGCGTTTTTTCCTCCTTAATTTGGGAGCTGATCCCCGAGAAGTTACGGCCATTTCATGTTTGATGTGGTTACACAAACATCAACTATTGAGGCTGAGGTTTGTTGCCACGTTTCCTGAGGATTTCTGTCAACATAAGACGTTTTTGCCCATGACTTAGATACATGGCTTGATGACAGTAATAAGTAATGATTCCTTCTACAATATTGATATGCATACTTCTGAGCATCTCAGATTGTTTGTCAGTTTCCCCAGTTGTGTTTATGTCATACTCCCTCTGTGTGATAAAATTGGATGTATCTAGCACTAAAATATGTCTAGATACATCTATTTCTTTGACGAGTATTTTGGGACCGGAGGGAGTATCTTGCATATATCCTAAGATGCAATATACTGTGGAGATAGATGTTGGGTTGATGGCTACATCTGCATGGATTTCATGTTGATCTCCAAGGGCAGGCCGAATGACCATGACAAGAAAAGGCAAAGGGATGATTTTACCCATTATAGCAGAATTGATCGGGTCTGCGGCGGCAACTTCTACATATTGCCGCACATCTCTCTGATTTGTTGGGAACATATTTCGAAAGTACATCACATGACAAAAAGGATTATAAACAGAAAGAACGAAAAAAAGGAGAGGAAGGAGATAACAGCGATAGGACTGAGAACATATTTCGAAAGTACATCACATGACAAAAAGGATTATAAACAGAAAGAACGAAAAAAAGGAGAGGAAGGAGATAACAGCGATAGGACTGAGAACATATTTCGAAAGTACATCACATGACAAAAAGGATTATAAACAGAAAGAACGAAAAAAAGGAGAGGAAGGAGATAACAGCGATAGGACTGAGAACATATTTCGAAAGTACATCACATGACAAAAAGGATTATAAACAGAAAGAACGAAAAAAAGGAGAGGAAGGAGATAACAGCGATAGGACTGAGAACATATTTCGAAAGTACATCACATGACAAAAAGGATTATAAACAGAAAGAACGAAAAAAAGGAGAGGAAGGAGATAACAGCGATAGGACTGAGAACAAATAATTAAAAAAATATTTCCGACCTGCCGGATTCGAACCAGCGACCTAAGGATTGATCTGCAACACTACAGTCCTCCGCTCTACCAACTGAGCTAAGGTCGGTCTGTGTCTCTGAATTAATGAAATTGTATAATTCACCTGTAGTCGGGGCACAACAAGCCAATGCATAGAGCCTTAGAAAACTTCTTATAAGTCATCCTACGCATGTTGTCGTTAAGATGCAATATATTTTCTCCTAAAAAACGATGCACTATATTTTGGCAAGCTGGGGGTAAAGCACATAGCGGGTAGCCATAGTAATAATCAAGTTGTTATTGGTGTCCGTGTCACTCCAAGGGGTGCGGGCATCAGTGCATCACCATCCCCGACCTCCCCTCCCCTCATCACTCCCCTTGCCACCACCGGAAGAAACCGCCAGAAACCACCCGCTCACGGACGATGGAGACAGGGCTTCTCTCCTCGCGAGATGTTGGCGCCATGTCCTTGGACACACATCTTGGCTTCAGGGGTGGCTAGCCGAGGTGACTTAAGGAGGCGATGTTCGAGGTGGCAGTTATGGTGGCCCCACCAGCTCCGCTCTTGGGTGGCGTCGGCTGCCGCACTAGATAGAGGGGCGATGGTGCGAGGCAATATTGCAGCTGCTGCCTTCCTAGTCGTTCGAGGTTGGATGTCGACCGTGAAGGAAATATGCCCTAGAGGCAATAATAAAGTTATTATTTATTTCCTTATATCATGATAAATGTTTATTATTCATGCTAGAATTGTATTAACCGGAAACTTAGTACATGTGTGAATACATAGACAAACAGAGTATCACTAATATGCCTCTACTTGACTAGCTCGTTGAATCAAAGATGGTTAAGTTTCCTAGCCATAGACATGAGTTGTCATTTGATTAACGGGATCACATCATTAGAGAATGATGTGATTGACTTGACCCATTTCGTTAGCTTAGCATTTGATCGTTTAGTATATTACTATTGCTTTCTTCATGACTTATACATGTTCCTCTGACTATGAGATTATGCAACTCCCGAATACCGGAGGAACACTTTGTGTGCTATCAAATGTCACAACGTAACTGGGTGATTATAAAGGTGCTCTACAGGTGTCTCCGATGGTACTTGTTGAGTTGGCATAGATCGAGATTAGGATTTGTCACTCCGATTGTCGGAGAGGTATCTCTGGGCCCTCTCGGTAATGTACATCACTATAAGCCTTGCAAGCAATGTAGTTAATGAGTTAGTTACGTGATGTAGCATTACGGAACGAGTAAAGAGACTTGCCGGTAACGAGATTGAACTAGGTATTGAGATACCGATGATCGAATCTCGGGCAAGTAACATACCGATGACAAAGGGAACAACGTATATCGTTATGCGGTTTGACCGATAAAGATCTTCGTAGAATATGTAGGAACCAATATGAGCATCCAGGTTCCGCTATTGGTTATTGACCGGAGACATGTCTCGTTCATGTCTACATAGTTCTCGAACCCGTAGGGTCCGCACACTTAACGTTCGGTGACGAGCGATATTACGAGTTTATGTGTTTTGATGTACCGAAGGTAGTTCGAAGTCCCGGATTTGATCACGGACACGATGAGGAGTCTTGAAATGGTCGAGACATAAAGATCGAAATATTGGAAGCCTATGTTTGGACATCGGAATGGTTCCGGATGAGTTCGGGCATTTTCCGGAGTACCGGGAGGTTACCGGAACCCCCCAGGGAGTATATGGGCCTTATTGGGCCTTAGTGTAAAAGAGGAGAGAGAAGGAAAAGGTGGCAGACGCACCCCCCTAGCCCAATCCAAATTGGGAGGGGGCTGCCCCCCTTTCCTTTCTCCTCTCCTCCCCTTCCTTCTCTCCTACTCCTACTACATGGAAGGGGGGAATCCTACTCCCGGTGGGGGTAGGACTCCCCTAGGGCGCGCCATAGAGAGGGCCGGCCCCTCCCCTCCTCCACTCCTTTATATACGGGGGAGGGGGCACCCCATAGACACACAAGTTGATCATTGATCTTTTAGCCGTGTGTTGTGCCCCCCTCCACCATAATCCACCTCGATAATATCGTAGCGGTGCTTAGGCGAAGCCCTGTTCCGGTAGCAACATCATCACCGTCATCATGCCGTCGTGCTGACGGAACTCTCCCTCGAAGCTCTACTGGATCGTGAGTTCGCGGGACGTCACTGAGCCGAACGTGTGCAGATCGCGGAGGTGTCGTACCTTCGGTGCTGGATCGGTCGATCGTGAAGACGTACGACTACATCAACTGCGTTGTCATAACACTTCTGCTTACGGTCTACGAGGGTACGCAGACGATACTCTCCCCTCTCGTTGCTATGCATCACCATGATCTTGCGTGTGCGTAGGAATTTTTTTGAAATTACTGCGTTCCCCAACAGTGGCATCCAAGCCAGGTTTATGCGTAGATGTTATATGCACGAGTAGAACACAAAGGAGTTGTGGGCGTGGGTATATACATATTGCTTGCCATCACTATTTGATTCTTGATTTAGCGGCATTGTTGGATGAAGCGGCCCAGACCGACATTACGCGTACACTTACACGAGACTGGTTCTACCGACGTGCTTCGCACACAGGTGGCTAGTGGGTGTCTGTTTCTCCAACTTTAGTTGAATCGGATTCAATGAACAAGGTTCTTTCTGAAGATCAAAAAGCAATCACTATACCGCGTTGTGGTTTTTGATGCAATCACTATACCGCATTGTGGTTTTTGATGCGCAGGTAAGAACGGTTCTTGCTCAGCCCGTAGCAGCCACGTAAAACTTGCAACAACAAAGTAGAGGACGTCTAACTTGTTTTTGTAGGGCATGTTGTGATGTGATATGTTCAAGATGTGATGAGATATAAATTGTTGTATGAGATTATCATGTTTTGTTGAAGTTATCGGCAACTGGCAGAAGCCTTATGGTTGTCTCTTTATTGCATAAGATGCAAGCGCCAAATAAATTGCTTTACTTTATCGCTATGCGATAACAATAGTTGCAAGAGCAATAGTTGGCAAGACGACCATGTGAAGACACGTTGATAGAGATCATGGTGTCATGCCGGTGACGATAGAGATCATCATGGTACTTTGGAGATGGAGATCAAAGGAACAAGATGATCATGGCCATATCATGTCACATATTTTGATTGCATGTGATGTTTATCCTTTATGCATCTTATTTTGCTTAGTTCGGCGGTAGCATTATAAGATGATCTCTCACTAAATTTCAAGGTATAAGTGTTCTCCCTGAGTACGCACCGTTTCTATAGTTCATCGTGCCGAGACACCACGTGATGATCGGGTGTGATAAGCACTACGTTCATATACAACGGGTGCAAGCCAGTTTTGCACACGTAGAATACTCGGGTTAAACTTGACGAGCCTAGCATATGCAGATATGGCCTCGCAACACTGAGACCGAAAGGTCGAACATGAATCACATAGTAGATATGATCAACATAGAGATGTTCACCATTGAAAACTACTCCATCTCACGTGATGATCGGACATGGTTTAGTTGTTATGGATCACGTGATCACTTAGATGATTAGAGGGATGTCTATCTAAGTGGGAGTTCTTTAGTAATTTGATTAATTGAACTTTAATTTATCATGAACTTAGTCTTGATAGTATTTGCATAACTATGTTGTAGATCAATAGCTCGCGATGTAGCTCCCCGTCTTTTTTTGATATGTTCCTAGAGAAAAACTATGTTGAAAGATGATAGTAGCAATGATGCGGACTAGGTCCGTGATCCGAGGATTATCCTCATTGCTGCATAGAAGAATTATGTCCTTGATGCACCGCTAGGTGACAGACCTATTGCAGGAGAAGATGCATATGTTATGAACGTTTGACAAGCTCGGTATGATGACTACTTGATAGTTTAGTGCACCATGCTTTACGGCTTAGAACCGGGACTTCAAAATTTTTGAACGCCATGGAGCATATAAGATGTTCCATGAGTTGAAATTGGTATTTCATACTCATGCCCGTGTCAAGAGGTATGAGACCTCTGACAATACTTTTCCTACAAGATGGAGGAGAATAGCTCAACCAGTGAGCATGTGCTCAGATTGTCTGGGTACTACAATTGCTTGAATCAAGTGGGAGTTAATCTTCCAGATGAGATAGTAATTGACAAAGTTCTCTAGTCACTATCACCAAGTTACTAGAACTTCGTGATGAACTGTAATATGCAAGGGATAACGAAAACAATTCCCAAGCTCTTCGTGATGCTAAAATCAGCGAAGGTAGAAATCAAGAAAAGCATCAAGTGTTGATGGTTAACAAGACCACTAGTTTGAAGAAAAGGGCAAAGGGATAGAAAGGGAACTTCAAGAAGAATGATAAACAAGTTTTCACTCCTGTGAAGAAGCCCAAAGCTAGACCCAAGCTTGAAACTGAGTGCTTCTACTGCAAAGGAAATGGTCACTGGAAGTGGAGCTGCCCTAGATACTTGGCGGATAAGAAGGGTGGCATAGTGAACAAAGCTATATTGGATATACATGTTATTGATGTGTACTTTACTAGTGTTTATAGCAACCCCTCGGTATGTGATACTGGTTTAGTTGCTAAGAGTACTAACTCGAAA
This sequence comes from Triticum urartu, assembly GCF_003073215.2. NCBI lineage: Eukaryota > Viridiplantae > Streptophyta > Magnoliopsida > Poales > Poaceae > Triticum > Triticum urartu. Next base: position 420,414,977 of record NC_053028.1, read on the forward strand.
CGGGAGTTGCAAAATAAACAGAGACTAGTTAGGGGCGAGGTGATGATGTGTGTTGGAAGTGATTCCAAGGTTGATAAGATCACCATCACACACTCCCTTTACCTTCGGGATTAGTGTTGAACCTAAAATAAATGTTATTTGGTGTTTGTGTTGAGCATGAATATGATTGGATCATGTTTATTGCAATACGGCTATTCATTTAAGTCAAAGAATAATTCTTGTTCTATTTACATGAATAAAACCTTCTATGGTCATACGCTCAATATAAATGGTTTATTGAATCTTGATCGTAGTGATACACATATTCATAATATTGAAGCCAAAAGATGCAAAGTTAATAATGATAGTGCAACTTATTTGTGGCACTGCCGTTTAGGTCATATTAGTGTAAACCGCATGAAGAAACTCCATGTTGATGGTTTTTGGAATCACTTGATTATGAATCACTTGATGCTTGCGAACCATGCCTCATAGGCAAGATGACTAAGGCTCCGTTCTCCGGAACAATGGAGCGAGCAACTGACTTACTGGAAATAATACATACTGATGTATGCGGTCCGATGAGTGTTGAGGCTCGCGGCGGGTATCATTATTTTCTGACCTTCACATATGATTTGAGCAGATATGGGTATATCTACTTGATGAAACATAAGTCTGAAACATTTGAAAAGTTCAAAGAATTTCAGAGTGAAGTAGAAAATCATCGTAACAAGAAAATCAAGTTTCTACGATCTGATCGTGGAGGCGAATATTTGAGTTATGAGTTTGGACTTCATTTGAAACAATGCGGAATAGTTTCGCAACTCACGCCACCTGGAACACCACAGCGTAATGGTGTGTCTGAACGTCGTAATCGTACTTTACTAGATATGGTGCGATCTATGATGTCTCTCACTGATTTACCACTATCATTTTGGGGTCACGCTTTAGAGACAGCTGCATTCACATTAAATAGGGCACCATCTAAATTCGTCGATATGACACCTTATGAACTGTGGTTTGGCAAGAAACCCAAGTTGTCATTTCTTAAAGTTTGGGGCTGCAAAGCTTATGTGAAAAAGCTTCAGACTGATAACACTAGAAAAAAAATATACTTCCGCGATGATACGTGTTTGTCACAGTAGGTCACGTTTTCTGTCATGCATGTACATCCATGAAAATTTTATGATAGAATCAAGATAGTCATACTTGTGCTGTCGTAGAAGTGTTCCATGACATTACCAAAATTATCATCACGAAAGTGTCCACTTCCATGACGATAAATCGCGCGTCATAGAAGTGCTTTCGTCAAGGGTGACCGACACGTGGCATCCACCGTAACGGAACGCCGTTAAGCTATCGGGTCCGGTTTTGGATCCGATAACCCGTTAACAACCCCGACCAATGGGGATTTTCCATGTGTAAAATCATCATTGGCTGGAGGAAACACGTGTCGGCTAACCGTTGGGATAGATGTCATCCACTCATTGGACCCAAAGTGCCTATGATACGTCGACACGTGGCACGGCCCAATAGAGGCCCATTCCTGTGAAAAGGCCGACCCATTTGACTTGGTCAAAAGGTGGCGGGCCGGCCCACGACAAGCCTGTTAATGACCTATTCGCATATAGCCCATTTACAACCCGCTAACCCAGGGCCCGTTTACGGCCTATCCGAATTAGGCCTAGTAGCGTCATCTGGGCCATCCAATATAATTCCAGCCCGTTTTAACTTCCAGCCCATGTATGGCCCATGACGTCTTTTGGCCCATATGAGGCCCTTAGTAACCCTCGGCCCATTAACGGCCCGTGGTAAAACTGGCCCGTAATGAACAGTGTATCACTTTATACCCATTAACGGCCCATTATTCCGTTGGGCCGTTTCCAGCCCATGTTATCTTTCGTCCTTCTCAGGGCTCATTTATGCTTGGGCTCATTTCCAGCATTCGGATATTCGGTTACTTACGGACCATTACTGTCATTTTCTGCTTGTGGGCCAAATTCAGCCCGTGCTTACAGTCGGCCCGTTAATACGTTGGGCCGTTTTCATAGCGTCATCAAATACGGTCGATTAACGACGGCCCATTATGGTCGGCCCATGAATGGACGATTCCAACTCAAGCCGGTTTACGGCCATAAAGTGGTATGTTATTGGCCCATGTTTGGGCAATCGATCATACGGCCCGTATAAGGCCCATTGATGATACGGCCCATAGAAGGCCCATTGATGATACGACCCGTAGAAGGCCCATTGTTTCTACGGCCCGTAGAAGGCCCAGTGTCACTACAATAAATATGTAGCCCATGGTTATTGTGGCCTAGTTTTAAAAAATAGGTTATTGCGGCCACTAGCAAACCGCGGAAAAAGAACAACACTGACTACAAGCAAACAAATAAACAAGACAACAAGGAAATAAATAAGCAAGCAACTTACGCTAGGCTATCACGGCTATTACACATATTACATCCACTGGGCATCAAAGTTCGCCACCAGTGCAAATATAGGGAACAAAGCAACATATCATATACACTGGTTGTCAAAGTTGGCGACCAGTGCAAATAAACGCTGCAACAAAACAAGTCCAGAACTGAAACCACTTCAGAAGATCTCAAGAAACAATATCCTGGGTACCCATAATGCTGGCAAGATGCTTAGCAAGCTTATTAACTTTCTCTTGTTTGGCGCTTAAATCCTCCAGCGCTTGCTGTTGCACCAGAAAGTATGCGTCTGAATTCTGCAGGGACTTCCTCAGTCCTTCAGCTTCCCGTCACGACACATCTGATCGATGTATTTCAACTTGAAGCTGAGACTCAAGAAGACGAACTGATTCAGATAGCGGGTTCAAAGAGCTTGTGCCAGCAGTAGTGGCTAGTAACTCGAACACTACATCAAGACAGGACTTCTGGGTTCTCTCACTGTCATCAAGGTAGTTTTTATCAGCTTTCTTGGAGACCAACACGGATGTCTCACTATCTTGAACCTTATCTGCATTACTTCTTTCACAATTGCATAACAGGGTATTGTTCTCCAATATTTTGTCCGCATTCTAAAAGAGAAACAAGCAGACACATCACAGGTTTACCATGTTGTATACAAAACTCATTTTGGTAAATCAGTTCAGTAGTAAAGTGCACAGGATAACAACATGAAACAAACATACATCTATGTACCATGGTCACTTTATGGTCTATATCATTCTAGTTTTTGTTGCCAAATCAAGATAGAGACACAGTTCAAATAATATTTGTTCAAGACAAAGCAGAATAGACAAAATATAAGTGTGGGAAACTATAGAGACACTTGTAATGTGCATGACATGAGAACATAACTGTTTATTCAATTGAAACTGAAATCAATATAGGGCAAGTTAGAACAGCAAATCAGTTAAAGAAACAAGTTTAAAACATACCTGTTGCGCCATTGGAGTTTCAATTCCATCCTTCAAATTTGAAAATAGTTGGTCTGAGTAAATACAGTGATGCAAGAGCAAAGGAGTATGAACCATAGCTACATAACCTGACCTGAGAACAATTCTTCTTCTCCTTTAAGAGTTGAGTTGGGATTCAGAGTGGTGGTCTTCGTGCTTTGGGCACTGCAGTTCCCTTACTAACTGCTCGTGTTTGGGTGCTCTGTGGTGGAGACGGTGCTGTGTCAACTGGAACTGGGTTACTATCTGCTGGGGTTGGGGTTAGAAGGGGTGTAGCTGGTTCTCTGTCCAACTGGGTAGGGGTACAATTTGCGAGAGTCTGGGTTATGTGTGGTGGGGCTGGTTCTTGGGCAAGTACAATCGTGGTTCTATCTGCATCAACTGGTAGCACTATCTTTTCTGAAGACCGTGTTCTTACTCCCTTAGATACTGCCATCACCCTCTCCAATTCAAATGGCTGATAAACAAGAAAAGTAATTGAATGTACATACATTGTATGATAGATAGGTGCAATGGATAGTGGGGAATAAAAGAGGGCATGCAATAATTCACATTTATGTTTTCTAACCAAACAGGATAGCATGACACAATTTCACATATATGATGGCTAACTAAACATGATAGCATGATACAATTTCACATTATGATGGCTAACTAAAAAAGATGGAAAGACATAGTTCAAAATATGATGACTATGTAAAGAGGATGACATGATATAACTATATAATGTGTTTATTAAACAGGTTGGCATGCCATAATTCACATACATGCCGCCTATGGAAACATGATAGCATGATATAATTCCCGGATAGAATGACATAATTCAAAATATGATGGCTGTAAACACTAAACAAGATGAGATGATATAACTATATGATGTATTTATTAAATGGGTTGCCATGCCATAATTCAGATAGATGTTGTGTATGTAAACATGATGGCATGATATAATTCAAATATATGATTTATATTGTAAGCAAGTAAGCAGATGGAAATCCATATATGATGTAAAAACTAAGCAATGCAAGACAACATGCATGACATGGGTAATATAACCCTGCCAAGTTTGAGCATAGACCTCAGGGGGGAAATAGGACTGGTCATCAGTCTCTGAATCCTCCTCTGAGGAGCTCTCTGTATCCAGCAAGATGTCTGCTTCAGCAGGTAGCATTGTCTGCTCTGAATACCTTGTTTTCATTCCAGATACTTCCATCACCGCTTCAAATGGCTGATGCACAGGAAGAGTAGTTGAATATACAAACGTTGTCGACAAATGGAACACGTAATACAAAAAAATGATAGCATGATATAATTCACATACATGATGATTGGCTCAACAGCATGGCATTGCATAATTCACATATATAATGCCTTTGCAACAAGATAGCATTGCATAATTCACATATATAATGTCTTGCAACAAGATGGCAATGCATAATTCACATATATGGTAATTAGACACTAAACAGGTGGCATTCACACAAAGCATGTCTAAACTAATCAAATGACATCACAATGCAAGACACCATACGCACGATATGAGAAACATAACCCTGCCAAGTTAATTAGAGCATACACCTCGGGGGAAATAGGACTGGTCATCTGTCTCTGAATCCTCCTCTGAGGAGCTATCCGTAACCAGCGAGATATGTGCTTTGTCAGATAGCATAGTCTGCTCTGAAGACCTTGTTTTCACTCCAGAATTTTCCATCACCGTGACAAATGGCTGATGCACACGAAGAGTAGTTGAATGTCCTAACATTGTTGACAAATGTAATACGTAACAAAAAAAAGGATGATCTGATATAATTCACATATAAGATGACTGGCTAAGCAGGATGGCATTGCAAAATTCACATATATGATGCCTGGCTAAACAAGATGGCATTGCATAATTCACATAAACGATGAATAAACTAAATAGATGGCATTCACACAAAGCATGTCTAAACTAAGCAGTTGACATATTTGATGTATAAAGTAAGCAATGCAAGGCACCATATGCATGATATAACCAACATCAGCATGCCAAGTTAGAGCGAAGAACTCATGAGGTAAATTGGAGTGGTCTTCTGCTTCTGAATCCCCCTTAGAACAGTTATCTTCCTCTTGATTACGATCCGGAATGGGTGGAGGGGGGGCTTCCTTTGCGCCCACCATGGAGCGACGTCTGCATGAAATTTTATTGCCACGCAAGGCTCGTCTCTTTTTCTCTACATGTTCAGTTCCATTGTGTACAATATCTGACATGCATAGGAATAAAACATAGTGAGATTATGTAAGGAGTGCATGCACAAATCCAGAGTGATGGTAGCAAACTATGGATAGACCCAAAACCAATGATAGCAGGCAGCTAATAGCTTTAGTTAAAAAATACAGATAATGGCTCCTTTAATGTTTGTTTGCACCCAACATGAAACTCATAGTAGACACCCGAGATTAACCAGATAGTAGACAGATAATACGGATTGCTGCCCCAATATGTACCCCACAACCATTTAAAAACTCAAGTTTCATCATAAGTTTGGACCTGACTCAGAGTCTAATAGGTGAACACCACGATAAAGTAGCATGTCATCATATTAAGCGACGCATAACGTAAGCAGACACGGAAGAGTGCGACCTCTCTTGCGGACCCATGTAGTCCTCAAGGTCATCTGCTCAGTTGATGATGGTAATGCAGTTGTCGTGGCTGCCAGCGGCGGGGAAGAAGATCTGAGGCGGCGAAAGACAGTCTGGAGAGCGGATCCCTGCTGTGGTGAACCCTTTCGTCGTTGGAGCAACTGAGCTAGGGTGGAACACAGCACCGCAGGAGCAGGACAAACCACACAAGGTTTTCTTTGACACATATCTGTAATAGAAGTAATTGTGTAAGGGCTTGTTTGAATTTTAGGATTCTAACAATGCAGGGATAGGAAATAGATAGGAATAGGATAGGAATGCACGTGCAAAACAGAGAATTTAAAAACAGAGGATTTCTGCCAATCTGGGTGTTTGGTTCACAAGAATGGGAAGATCACAGGATGCAAATAAGCATGGTGAGATTAAGTCAAACCACAAGAAAATGTACGGTTATAATGCTATTATGCTACTACCTCTTAGTCTTGTGCTTCATGAATAGGAATTTGAAAAGGAGGACAAGTGGAAATTAAAATTCCTACAGTTTTTCTTTCAAGGAGTCACTAAACGAACAAATCCTACAGTTTTTCTTTGCTCCATTCCTTTGCACCAAATTCATGAAAAGTAGTACCATATGAAACTTTCGAATTCCTATGTTTTTCATTCACTTTTCCTTTCAAGCACTGACGATTCCAGTAGGCAGGCTTGAGCAAGGAAAAGCCTACACTAAAAAAATGTTTTTGTGCTACTTCTATTACTTTGGACCCAGGCCACTGCCCTACTAGCTCAACTCCCAGGGCAATCGACAAATGCACAACTCAAACGCGCAGAGATAAATAATGATGGCGTTCAAGAGAGTCCATCATGGATAGCTAAGTTGCCTGGTACCTCACTGCTTGTCATATAGTAGGATAAAATGATCGTATTTCCCGTTACTCCGTGTGCTCAGTGGACAATATATATAACATGTAGAGTAAAAAAGATATGCAACAAGTGTACAACCTCTTTGGCGAAGCCATGTTGATCTCAGCGTGATTGGGTTGGCCGGTGAGGATGCTCCGGCTGACTTGGCTATCGGAGGAGGGGAAGAAGATCTTAGGTGTCTGGAGATGGAGCCCGAGGTACTGCTCCGCTATGATGGAGGGTTTCGTCGTTGGAGCAGCTCCGGTGAGTTGTACGACGCCGAGGCTGAAGCAGGACAAGAGAGACAATGCTAACCTGCGTGGAATTCTAATATCATCTCCAATAGATGACGTAAAATACATAACCACAAAGTGCTAGATGTATACATCAGCCGCTCATCTCTGAACTTAACTGTCGAAACTGAATTTAACTACCGAAACTGAACTTAACCGTTGAAACTGAATTTTGCTGTCGAAACTGAATTTTACTGTCGAAACTGAATGCACTAGAGGTGAGGCTACACGTCAGTCGACTGAATTTTTCATCTCCGGTCAGTCGATTTTGCAGCCGTTGGATACGAAATCAAGGGCCTGTAGTTCATCTTCAACCTCCACCCCCCTGAGCCGCCAGCCACCACCGGCCAAACAGCCGCCCCCTGCCGCCCGCGGCCGGCGGTGCGCCGCCCCGCCCGCCCCGATAACACTCCCCACCGCCAGTCCGCCGCTGCCCCGGCCATCCCTGTAGGCCCCCCCTGTGCCGAGCTTTTTCTCCGGTGATCCCCACGCCACCGCCCCACCACCGCCGGCGACCACCGCCCCCACCCTGAACCCTAAGATAGATAGTGGAGTACCTCTTCGGCGAGCCCCCCTCCCTGCTGCGGATGGTTCTTCCTTAACTCCGGCGAGCTCCCCACCCCCTGAAAATCGACTGACCCAAAAGTCGATTCGTTCGACTGAAGTGTAGCTAAATCGGAGCAACATCGCAAGCAAGAGCGAGAGCAGCAGTGCGAGCGAGAGCTAAAGCAGCAGCAGCTCCTACTGATGTGGCCGCCGCCGCCGAGGGAGCGACGCCGTGGAGGAAGTGGCCGGCGACGCCGCCGTGGATGGAGCCGCACCGTGTCGGCTCGGGACCGAGCGCTGGCAGCACCGTGAGATCGAATCAAGAAGAAAATGCGGCGATTAGTGTACAACCTCTTTGGTGGCGCCGATTAGGCCGCAGCTTCATCCGAGGAAACGGTGATGATGATGCTCTTCCGGTGGTGCAGGTATAGACGACGGTGTGGGAATGGAGGTGGCACAAAAGACGAGGGGAACATCGAGGGACGGGGTGGCTGAACCGGCGGGACGACCAGATTGACGACGGATCCTCATCTGGTACGATGGATGAGGGACGTCGAGGTGTTGCTGTGGATGAGGTCATCGGGGAAGAGGCTCCGGTTGGGTGGCGGACGGAGGAGGGTGTGGGGCTTCGCGGGTTTTCCCAGCCTCGGTGTACGAATGGGTGGGTAGATGGGATGGGAGTGGGGAACCATGGCTTAGGGATGCGCTTGTCTGAAATGTGGGGTAAGTTACGAAAGTACCCCCACCGATTTGAGGCAGTTCTTTTGGTTTAGGGGTATCACGGGCATTTCTCGTGTCGGGATTTCACAGGAGGTGGGAGTTTTCGCGCGCGTTGTAATTTTGGAATAGCAAGGTGCGGGTTGAGATGGAGGGAGTTGTCGGAGCACAATGAGACAAAGATATATCTTAAATATTTCGGGCTAACAAGGCGCGGGTTGAAATTTCCGGACAAGCCTAACATGTACTGTACCAAATCAATTCGCACTACAAATGTCGTTCAAAACTTTGAATTCATGTTATATTCAATTAAAATATTTCGCTACGTGTATAATGCATGCAACATAGTACTCAAATGAACGTTTTAATGCATTCCAAACGTATATACTACCGCTTCAATATGAACTAAATTTGAATTCATTTCTCTATTTGAGTAAGATCTACAATAATGATTGTTGTGAAGTCAAAGCATTTGAATTCGTTTCTATATTTTAATAAGATCTACAATCGTCATTATTGTCAAGTTAAACCATCGTTTGTGTATTATTTTCACAGCACACCACATGATTAGTCTCGAGTTACATATGAACTATGTGTACTATATGAACTCGAACTCGATTTTTTTGAATCCACTTTATGTTGATTTCAAATCATAGTACATTTCAAGCTCTAGCTAGATCTTCACAAACTAAACCATGTCTCATATGTATAATATGTTTATCACATTATGTATGGTGCCCCGCCCCCTACGCCTACAAGTATTTAGATGTGAGTTGCAAACACCACACATTACCACAAATTCAAATAAAATGTGAGAATGTTCGATATATAGTATTGTTTAGATTGTTCGATATTTAGTTGTAAGCTGCAAACGCCACACATTATCACAAATTCAAATAAAATGTGAGATTGTTCGATGTATAGTATGGTTTAGATTGTTCGACATTTAGCTGTGAGTTGCAAATGCCATACATTATCACATTATGGTATAACATGTGCAAAACCACAACACGTGTATCACCGCTATATTCATGCATGCATATGTTTAGAACACTATGATCTCCTGTTCAAATATATGAATCCACTTTCATATCAAATTATGATCTTTGTTAGTCTCTTACAACCACACAATCCTCTAACCTTTGTAGCTACCACTAACTTTCTCTCGTGCATGCACACGCCCTCCTCGCCCTCCCACTCCCTCAGCATTCTATCCATCGCACACATTCATTTTTTTCTTTAGGTCATTCTCCCATAGTATCCACAACTCCTTTCCGACACACATCGATCGATAAACCTCTCCAGCGATGTCTGCCTACAACATACACACGCACCTTCAATCTCCTCCTTTATGTGTCCTTGCCTCATGTCTCTCATACGGTCTTCATCGATCTCACAACCGCACACTCCTCCCCCTATCTAGCTAGTAGCTGGGCCTCTCGCACCACCTCCTAGCTCCATTCTCTTTGTCCATCCATCTCGCCGGGCCTTATTTGCCTCTAACAAATGGACGTACACCGACTGATCTCCCGCTATACATATAGCTAGCTAGGTCCTTATAACTCGTTTTTCCCCACGTGTCGATCGATCTACATAATTAGTTGTGTCTCTCCCTTCCTCCGACAAACAACAATTGATCTACCGATCTAGTTAGGTTTGCTTACCAAACACATGGTTCCCCTTCATCATCCATGGATGTGTCCCGACAAATCTATCACGCACAGGCACACACAGAAACACATCCCCACTCTTATTGATAATATTTCAGTTCCACCCTCAGTTTGTCTAGTAGGCCTCTCCCACCATCTTCGAGAAGCAAATCCATCACCCATCCAGCACTCCACCCCTCTCCCTCCCTCTCTCTCTCCTCTCTCTCTCTGTCCCATCCTATTTCCCGTCCTTCAGTTATGTATGGACGTCGACCGATCTCCCTCAAGACATAGCTGGGTCTCTCCTTCTCAACACATATACGAGTCGTTCTACCTCTATAGTTAGGCCTCTTCCTACCCCTCCCCCACCCCTCGCACACACACACACACCGATACATCGAGCGCTCTAGTCATGTCTCCCTGCCACACACAAACTTGACCTGTGCCCTCTGACGTTCCGGTAGCTAGGTCAGTCGCCCTATATCTTTGACTTGCACACACACACAATTTCGATGGCTCTCTTCATCGATTTCGCACCCACCCACTTGATCCTCTCTTCGACTCTATCGATATCTATGACCCCTCCCTCTCTTCTCATGGATCGCCCGACCCTCTATATATGATATGGATAGGCCTCCATTTCACACACATTGCATGCAAAATTTTGTTTGAGATGTCATCGACACATATTCCCACAAATACATTCACGAAATCAACCCCCCCAAACAAAAAGCACTCACGAACGCACAAGCCATTTGTCTAGGTTTGTATCTCTCTCACACACCCACGTAGGTGGGGGACGTGCACGAAGAGAAGAGGTGCACGCACAACGCACGTACTCCCGTCTCTTTCCCAACCACACCTGCGCGGGTACATGGTGGAGCTCATTTCTGTACGAAAAGGCAGCTCACGTGGTAACTTGACACATGTACTGGTTGCCCACTAGATGGAGGGATGATCGTCTACCACGGGTGAACAAACAAATTGTGACTTGACGCGTTATGTTAAAAAAGAGGCAAACCATGTGTGGCCCAGCTTAGAGGCAAGGCTCTATACACTGGAGTACTTTTGATGTGTCCCGTCAACTCGCAGAATGAGGAGAAGCTTGCTTGGTACGCCCGCTCCCTCGCCCACGCACGCGGTGGCTCGCAGGATGAGGAGAAAATTTTACTAGTACTCCCTCCGTTTACTCCTCGTCCCTACCTTGGTTAGAGAGATTATCATATTGTTTGGAATATATGTCCTTTAGTAGATTTCAATATGAACTACTAGTACATACTCCAAACACTGATGTATATAGACGTATTTTAGAGTGTAGATTCACTCATTTTGCTCCATATGTAGTACATATTGAAACGGACATAATAGTACACACTCGCCCTTGCCCCTTGACCCTCGCCACATGGTGGACGTGCATCAATTCATTTGGTCTCATATATCCAGAATGATATATACTGCAGTACCATTATTGCTCAACTTCCCAAAGAGGCGAAGAGCCAATCGCAAGGTTAATAGTTTGGAGATGCCAAGCGCAAGGTTTATAGGAGAATGAGTAGTAGGTGCTGCGTCATTTATAAATAAAGTTTTTTTCTTCAGTGGAACGTATGCAATATAAATAGGTTCATATGGAGAGAAAAGGAAACCGCTCCAGTATATACATAGGCAGGACGAGCCTACACAGTTGCTTTCTGGGGTTGCTCTCTTCAGTTTTCACACTCTCTCGCACAAAACCACTGTGGCCACATCTCTAACATCCCGGCGGATCACGTCCGCTGAGGGAAGGGGTGGATGCTTAGTGTAGATGCGGTCGCCGTCGCCGACGGCGAAAACCCACTGTCGGCACGTCCCGATCAGGGGTCCCCGCCATTCTCTCTCACAAAGCCGGTGAGGTTGCCTTTGTCCATTGCTCACTACCGCGACGTGGGTAGTTGCCTCCTCCCGCCCCCTCCTCTAGGTTGAGTTACGCCCGACATCCCTCAGGTACAATGCCCTTTACAGCCGGCTTGCACCACTGCTCTAGCTGCCCACATCACTCCATGTGGATATTTCTCTACTTCTTTGCCCCGCACATATCTCTACTGGCTTCTACGTACTGTATTTGTGATGAGTTTATGTCTCATCAACTAGTCCCAGTAATCTTATTCTAATCAATCTTCTTAAATTTCTTTGCCATAGGGATGCTCATCTCGATTTTGGTGAAACTGCACAAAATGATCCGATGGTCAAAGGGTTGCAAACTTCATTTCTTAGGAAGCGTCGACGTTGCCAGCAAATTAAAGCCTGGTTAGGGTTTACGGTTCAAGGGCTAGGGACTGCATGGATCATTTTTTCTTTAGCTATATCTGTTTCAATGGCTAGGGACTGCATGAGTAGTAGTAGTACTGTACACCTTATGCCCGCTCCCTCGCCCACGCGCGCGGTGGCTCGCAGGACGAGGAGAAAAATTTACTAATCCGTCCATTCACTCCTCGTCCCTACTACCTTGGTTATAGAGATTATCATATTGTTTGGAATATATATGTCCTTTAGTAGATTTCAATATGAACTACTAGTACATACTCCAAACACTGATGTATATAGACATATTTTAGAGTGCAGATTCACTCATTTTGCTCTATATGCAGCATAAAGTTGAGACACTTATTTTGGAACGGAGGGAGTACATATTTGCTATGATCTTTCAATCATTGAGATGCAATAGCATGCATGTTAGTCTCCTTTGTATTTGATGAAATGTTGCAACGGGCAACCTTGGACGCAAGATACATGTAACAGAAGCTGGAAGCTTCATAGCATTGTACTATCTCGCTGATAAATTACATTACGTACTATAGAAGTACTTCCTCCGTTCCTAAATATAAGTCTTTGTAGAGATTTCACCATGAACCACATACGGATGTATATAGATGCATTTTAAGTGTAGATTCATTCATTTTGTTCCGTACGTAGTCCACCTAGTGGAATCTCTACAAAGACTTATATTTAGGAACAGAGGGAGTACTATGTAAAGAGTTAGGTGTCGCACGGTGTCTAGAAAATATGGTGATAGTGTGAGGTGGGCCATGTAATCACTGAGCCTGCGTGTTTTCACTGCTCTTGCACTCCTCTGCCGTAAGAATGGAGAAAATTATAATCTATTAGTACCTCCTTTCGCCGAAAGAGTGGGACATCCAGCAGTCCTACCACCTCAGTAATAATGACCAATGAGCCGTCAAATCACATAGACCCAGCAGTAAGTTGGACGGACGAAGCAACCATCACTCTTGAATCCGCTTCTCCCTTCAACGCAGGCGCCAGTGAGAGGTCGCGTCCGCTCTGCCCGGGCATGAATGCGGCACTGACCGTTTCGGGCGGAAGCGCGCGCGGGCGATGGAGGGGCTTTGGGTGGGCCAGGCTGGTCAGGAGCGGGCGTGGCAACTGTCCGCCTGTCCCTACCGGACGCCCGGAAATGAGAGGATGCACCGAGTTTGGCAGCTAAAATCTTACACTACACACCATCTCTCTGTAGGAGTAGGTCGATCTGTCGCTCTCTTTGACACACACATGCTGTTAAACACACACACGCACACACACACGCACACATAGGTTCATAGAATAGGAAAATCATGCGAGTGCGAAGCCACAAGAAGTGAGATACAAATGGAGTACGTACAAGAAGATAAGAGGTGACGAATATTCCATCAAACCTGGACTGAGGAGTAGTACTCCCTCCGTCTAGGTGTTAAGTCATCCTACGGAAATCAGATATTCCCAAAATGTTTAGGCGTCGTCCATTAACTTCGCATCTCAATCCCCTCCTAGCCTTGTTGCTAGCGAGCGTTGTTACTTAGGGAGCGTTTGGATCCTTAGCAAGAGCAACTTATAGCATAGCCGGGCAAAGTTAGGCGTTTGTAACTGTTAAAATATGTTAGCTTTTGTGGGCCAGCTAGCTTGGGTGGGCTAGAAAAACCTTGCTAGCTCAGGAGAGCCAGATCGGCTCGCTTCCGACGGCAAACTTCATGTAGTAGTAACATAGACTAGTAACATATGCATGTTGTACTAGTCCAAGTTACTTACCACTATGACCAGCCTAAGCAATGTAACAAAACGCTCCTTACTCTGCCTTGTTATCTCCCCCGGAAACCCAATGCATGGAGCGCAACTACGCGTTGATCAGTCAAGAAATCAAAGTCGGTTTGCATGTGAGTTAATACGTGGCCCTGCATGGTAGCTAAAATGACATCTCTTAGTTGTTTGGATTAATTGTTGTGTTTAGAGACAGAAATCAGGGCTTTGATTGGAGGAATGACCGGTCAACAGTTTCTCCTTCTCCTCCAATCTGCTTGCACCTTGGTCCCGCTGCACCTTCTAACGTGACTTATTACACCTAGACGGAGGGAGTCGTATGAGATACGGTGGCACACTGACTTAGGTCGAATACAAGTGCCCAAAATTGTGTGCATGTTATAATAAGGATTCACTTAAAATAGTACGTGAGCGAACAAAGGCATCAATTGGACAGTGTTCCCGAGTAGTAGCGAGATGTGTGAGGTAAGATACACCGCTGACGCTTTTAATTTTTCTTATTAATTTGTTTGTTTCACCCTCTGACTCGTGGGACCCAACGTACTACGTGGAGAGAGGTAAGGTGACTAAGGCTGCATTATTTCTACACAACTGTGGATAGTCTTACCACCAAAGGCACATGACACGATTATGATTTAAATCCCAATGACTCCCACACACACAAAAAATGGCATGCTTGTCACACGAATGCAGGAATGTATAAAAGGTTATTTTCCTCTCGTTGAACATAAAGGGAGGGTTGTGTAGCTGGTTAGCCTGTTCGCTCATCAAACTTGAGGTCTCGGGTTTGATAACTACACTTGAGCATAATTCGTGCCAGGAGGATTCTTTGACTGGTCAAAATGGATGGATACGAAGCTATACGATCTCGTAGTGACCGTATAATCACCTCATCACGTATAAGCTACAGCCTCGGCGCTTGTTTTCTAGGGTTTGCACTCTTCACACACTCTCCAGTATATATATACATGCTGGAGCCTCAGCGCTTGTAGTTGCTCTCTTCACACTCTCTCACCCTCTCCAGATCTAAACAAGACTTCATTGGCCTCTCTCTCCCCTCACTGCTGGTCTGCTTGTAGTTGCTCTCTTCACACTCTCTCACCCTCTCCAGATCTAAACAAGACTTCGTTGGCCTCTCTCTCCCCTCACTGCTGGTCAAAGAGCCGGCAAGATCCGTCCGCCGGGAAGGGAAGGAGGCTTAACGCTGTCGTCGTCGGTGAGGGAGGAGGGAATCCACTACCGACGCAGCTGTTCACTTTCACCCAGCGGCGGCGCGGGAGGGCCTCCGACCTCTTCTTCTTCGCCGCCGTACATAGTGTGGGTCGAACAGCCTCTGGTCGCCCACCGAACCACACCCCAAGAACCTTAAGGTATAATTTACTTATTCCACATGCATTGCTCTAGCTGCATGTGGGCTTTTTCCGCTTCTGCACTCGAATCTAGGTGTTGGATCAAACAGGAAAGTAGTGAGGAAAGTTGTATACCATGAATCTAGGACGTGGTTCAAAGAGGAAAGGAATGGGGGAAAGTAGTGGGAAAAGTTATACAGCATGAATCTAGGATGTGGTTCAAAAAGGAAAGGAAGGGGGAAAGTAGTGGGGAAAGTTGTATCGCATGAATCTAAGATGTGGTTCAAAGAGGACATGAATGGGGGAAAGTAGTGGGGAAAGTTGTATAGCATAAATCTAGGACATGGTTCACAGAGGAAAGGAAGTGGGGAAAGTACTAGTACAGACTGGCTATCCAGCACCTACGTTGGTCGAAAAGGGAAAACAATGACAAACGCAGTACACACATCTGTAACGAACTGATCTTGTGTTTTGGGGGACAAGGCTGTAGAGTTTGAGCAGGACTAGATTTGCTGCGTTCACATAAGGAAAGGTGTCTAAGGATAAAAAAACCGGGACCAACACAAATATGCTCCTTGGTTGTTTGTTCTTTGTTGCAACAGACTGTGCATCACCCCAGTACATCGGTAGATGAAGATGGTGCTGGTGCGTCCACTGTCCTGTGCAACTCTTTAACTGTTGTTAATCTAAGGCTCTATTTGGTTAAAAACTCCCTAGTCCCTACCTACTTGGTTCCAGGGACTAAACATGGACTAGAGGTTATTAAATGACATGCTAAAAGACCATGTTACCCCTAGTAATGAACTAATAGAGACAAGGTGCGATGCGTGGCAGGGGCAACTGTTGGAAAAATTCCCCAAAAGACTCTCCCTCGGGGTCTTCTTTCTTTAGTCCCAAATGCCCACTTTTAGTCCCTAAA
Source organism: Triticum urartu (assembly GCF_003073215.2). Lineage (NCBI taxonomy): Eukaryota > Viridiplantae > Streptophyta > Magnoliopsida > Poales > Poaceae > Triticum > Triticum urartu. The sequence continues at coordinate 420,431,443 of NC_053028.1, forward strand.
AGTCCCTCCTGTTTGGTTTAGATGGGATTGACATGGAGTTTTTTTAGTCCCTCCACCAAAATGTCCGTGTAAACAAGCACCCTCTAATAATGCCGCTAGAAAATTGATGCAATGCCACAGTTAAAAGAAAATTACATGTTTAACGAATTTAATTGTTAATATAATCTCTCTGTTAATATTAATCAATGCCACCGTTTGAGAAATGCTAACGTCTTGCTTTATTTCCCATTTAGGTAAGGTAGATTCTTCTTTTTGTTGGCTTCTATGTCATCCACCGTTATTGACCACTAGTTGTTTCCTTTGCACCTCTGTGTAAACAGGGTTATCTACTTCACCTCGTTGCCATTCTGACCTTTTGTTGCACTGCACAAAACACTTTTGTTTTAAGAGTGTTTTGTGCAGTTCAACCAAAATGTCACACCGACAACGTTGGTTTATTGCTTGATCTTAGTGGAACTGCACAAGAGGAGATCTTACTTCCTATCCGTGTTGGCAGATTTGGTTCAGATCTTCTTCTTGTGAGTTGTTTGAATTCTGCGTCATCAGAGGTCAGTACTAACCTTCTTTCACATGATTCAGCAGTGTGCTTTCATATGTTTTGCTACTTGTACGGTAATGTTGCTTGATTTTAGTGAACTGCACAAATGGAGACAAGACTTCCAATCCATATGTGCACCGCAATATCCCACTGAGGTAAGATAAGGATATTTCACAACTGTTGGCCTGTATTTTGCCACTTTCATAAGAAAATTAATGTCATTGTTTAGTGCTATACTTATGCAACCTAATTGACATGCCAAATCTTACATTGAAGGCGAAGCTTGTCTGTTATTGAACCAAGTGTTGAAGGGGAAGAACAAGCGGAAGAAAAACAAAAATCAACTCCTGTTGCTGTAATGAAGCACTGGAACTGTGATGACACAAGTAATGATATAGTTTTGCATCTTAATTTATTGCTATGGCTAGAACGATCAATTGTTTTTCCACTGATTTGATGCCACTCTTAATGTAATACGCAATTATCTCTACTTGTGCAAACAAGGATCTTCTTTGAAGATACCATATATTTTAATGGAACTGCACAAGAAGATGTTGGAAACATTAATCTAATCGAGGAGTATATAGTAAGCATGGCCACCACAGTAGATAGCAATAGATGGTTCCGGAGAAGTTCTTCATCTGTATGCTCTACACAATAAGCCTACTGACAAAGGTTGGTACTCGCCCACTGATTTCATCCATATGATTGAGCTTTGTCATCTCTATTGGTGTTGTGCTACTGTTTAGATACTGTCATCAAAAAGTGGTATTGTCCTTGAGAAGTGCTTCATCTGTGCTGTTTTTAAATATTTCCTTTCATTTTTTTCGAGCAAACAGGGATGCTAGCATTTAGTTATCCTCTTGTCTTTACACAATAAGATCATCCTCCTCTGAAGAATAATATGGAGTACGTGAAGTGACTAGTTCCAATTATGCCAGGATGAAGAAGCCCTGTCTATCTTGTCATCAGAAGGAGCAGTTGAAGGATGGTTACATTACCCCCCACAAGACCAAACTAACTTCAACTCAGAAGGACTGACAAATCTCCATTTTCTTGCTGTGATGCGCGAGTACAATGTTGTTCTAGGATTCTTTTCGGTGAGTTCAATTTTTCGGAAAGTGTGCTTTACATGGACCATGTCGGTGCCTGTTTAAACTATCAATTCACAGTACAGTTTGCTTTATACTAATCACTTTTTTTGTATTTGTGCAAACAGGGTGCTCAGCTTGATTTCAATGGGAACTGCACAAAATGTTCATGAATACATTGAATCATTCATTTCCACCACAAGAAAGGAGGTGCCGATAAGTTCAAGGTGTTGCAACATATAAGGGCGAAATCATACAAGCTACGTGCGAATTTGGTTGATTTTTGTGGAACTGCACAAAAAGAACAGCTGGTTTATTTAGCACGAGGTGCCATGTCAATGTACGAACTGATGGCAAACCCTGCCCATTCCACAACCGTAGGCATTTGATATTTTGGAATGGGAAAACCTTATCAAATTTTGCTCATTGATTTTAGCAAGAAGACATGCGTTTGATATTTTCGAATGGGATGCCGTTTGCTGTCAGCAGCGTCGATCCATTTTTTCTTTATTCTTTAGTTGTGAAGTAAATATTGGCTCTGACATGTGAATCATTGAGATGCATAATCATCGATTGTTTTGAATGTTCTCTATGAATTGCCAGGCCCGTGTGTTTGATTACAATGTACATGAACGCTAAAAAGCTGCTCAAACTCTTTGTACTCCTTCTGTTCCTTTTTACTTCGCACATTGTGAAAGTGCATACTTTATTCTATAAGATTGGTCAAAGTAGAGATACTTTGACTGCAGACAAAACTTGTATGCAGACTAGAAAGGACCGGAGGGAGTACATGTGAAACTGCTGCAAATGAGGTGATCACCCTGGAAATAATGCTAGTACATATTGTTTTGCATGTTCATGCAATGCCAGTGATACAAGAATTCGAACTAATCGAAATAAATTCATTCATACATGGTCGGATGTCATATAAACATGCCGAATTTCATTACATTTCATACATTCTTCAACTGAAAAGGGGTGTGCTGGAGGTATAATTAATTAATCGAAGCTACCCACCCGTGTCCTGCTGAGCCGAACAGAAGCTTTAGTGACTTAACTGCAGGTGCAGTTGCGTAACTGACATGTGGCCCAGATGCCTGTTGGGCTCACGTGCCAGTCAGCCAACTGCACCAGCAGTTAAGTAGAAGCAGCGTCCTTCTCCAACATAGCTCTCCGACTCCACGTCGCCGCCAAGAAACTAACCGGCCGTCAGTGGTCAACCCGCCTAGCTTGGCTTCAACCGAGGGTAGCAGCGGTGGCCTTACTTGGACCCAAGCGGCGGTGACCTGTCGTGTTCTACTCTTCCTCGTTTTCTGTGTGGCGCGGCCTCGCTGGCAGCAGGGCGGAGCCTCGGCAGAGCCGGCGATGTCCTCTGTCTCGTTGCCGGCGGGCGGCGCCCCGGCGGAGCAGGGGAAATCCTCCCCCTCGTTGCCGACAGGGTGGGGCCTCGGCAGAGCCGGCGGTGTCCTCTGCCTCGTTGTTGGCGCCGCGGGGCCTCGACGGAGCAGGGCCTCGTCGACGCCAGCAGAGCGGGGACTCGTCGGAGCCGGCATTGTCCTCTGCCTCGTCCTCGGTCTCGCCAAATAGCGCCTCACGCACTTCATCGCCCTCTTTGTAGGCGGCCGCAACCTCCGCCACCCGCATGCGGTACCGCCAGCACTCGAGGTGGCTCTCGCGGGCGGAGTGGTACGAGTCGAGCAGCGCCTCCTGCTCCGCCCGCTCCGCGATGATCTGCTCCTCTGCCTGCAGGTGCTCCTGGAGGAGATGGTGGTTGTAGGCAGTGTCGGCCTGCGCCTCCCGGAACTACTCCTCACGCTTCTGCCTCACCGTGTCCATATATTGGGCACGGGCCTCGCCGATGGTCATGGTTCAATGCACCGGCGAGGATGGCGCGGAGGAGGGGGTTGGCGCCGGATCGTCGACTACCATGTTCTCCATTGGGACGTCGTCGTCCTCCGGCTGCCTGTTGGCTAGCCAGTCGGCAGCAATGGCTGCCATCTCCTTGTGGTCCGCTATCCGCCCGTCCCGAAGAGCGCTGGGGCGCGATGAAGCCATGGTGGGCAATAGTGGTGTGGACAGGAGAATAGGAACAGATGCGGATGACTACGGCTATGGCCAGCGCAGCAGTTTATATAGCAATGGTGGGCGGCGGAGGGATGGACGTGTGGCGCCGGAGTAGCCACCTCGGCAACCGCGTATCATTAATGTGGGCGGCAGAAGGACTGACGGACGACACTTGTGTCATTTGAAGGCGGAGCAATCGCATGCACCGGGAAGCGGGGCGGGAGGCGCTGACCGTTTCGGGCGGAAAGCGCGCGCGGGCGAGGGAGGTGATCTGGGTGGGCCAGGGCAGTCAGACTCGTGCTTGGCAGGGGGTCGGTCCAGCAGCCGGACATGCTGGCTCGGCAGCTACCTCACCGAGCTGAGCGATGACAATCAGACGATGGCCGTAGCTTCCGACCAGGAGCCGGCGCCACTGTCCAAGCCGGTTCATGCCGTGTTCACCATAGAGCAGGTGCGGCCGCACTTCGACGCCCTAATGGCGGAAGAGCTACCAGCGTAGGAGGACCTATGCTGCAACCTCCGTCTCCTCAACGAGCACCGGTGAACAAGCGAACGACAATGCCGTCGCGGACATGTGGCCCTATGATCCTGGCTTCCTGAATGAGCAGCGGGCACTGTATCAGACCATCCGTAGGGCCCGCGAGGCCCTCTCCGTCGTCCTTCGAGTTGTTGTGCTCGCCGTGGGCACCACCGTCTCGCATTGTCAACATGGTCAACGGACATGAGGATGAGGAGATAACTTTACTTGGAGAGGATGACAGTGGGGACCCACCAGGGCCATAGCCGCATGTACGCAAGTGCCTCCTTATTAGTATATAAAACAATAATTTTTTTTGCTTCCTCCTGGTTTGCTGACATCAGGGTCCCACACCATTGTCAACCTATGTAGTCAATAAACGAGAGAATTGCACAAGAAGCGGCCGACAGCTGGAACCAAGCAGCTCGAGCAGTATTTGTGTTTTTGAGGTGTGAGCACTGCAGAGTTTTTCTTGAGCGACGTTTAGCCTAGATATTAATTTTTCTCCTCTGAACAACAACGAAAACATCGCTGCAGCTATTAACTGGGCGGGCTGTGGCCCGTCTAGCCTAGGACAGATATCCAGCCCAGATATTTTTTTTTCAAGCTGAAAATGGCTAGCCCAGCTATACTTTTTTTAGGAATACCCAAGCAAGGTCAAGTTGTTATTCTCCGCCCCGCTGGGCTGCAAATCTTTCCTAGGAGGGATGCATTAGGCTTAATAAGAAAATGGGCTTTAAGAAATAATAAATGGGATGTAATTATAAAAACTGGGCAGTAACTATAAAAAATGCACCAAACACATAATTACTTTATAAAATATTATTTTTGGATATTGAAAAATTTAATTTCATTAATTGTTGCGAGCGCAATGTTTCGTTGGATTTTTACGTAATATAATTTTATATTGAAATTGTATTTAATCTGACTAGAAATTTCGGGATAAAAATATTTCGGATCCCATCAAAATGTGGGAAATTTTATTGAATTCTGTTTTGAACGGTTGGTTGAAATGGGCTGTACTTTTAACAAACTGTAAATGGGCTGTAGTAAATTACATTAGAATTCAAAAATTGGCTGCACATTCTTACAAATCTCAAATGGGCTATAAGTTCTCTGCCACACACTTGTGGCCTTACTAAGTTGATGCGTCCCCTCAAAAAAGTTGACGCGTATGCAAGGCTTTGTCAACTTATAGTTAACACACGCTTCTAGCAGCAGTGGCCGTTGGATGTCCATCCAACGAATGCCGTGCTTATTCTTCAATCTCGGATATTCTAGCTTCACCCGCCCAAAAAATGAGTCCTCCCCCTGACATCTGGGGCGCACCATTTTGGAAGCTGACCTGTGGGCATTCTAAGTTGACGCATACCAAGGGCTTTGTCAACTTAGTCAATATAAACGATTCTAGCTCCAGTGACCGTACGATGTCCATCCAATGGCCGTCGTGCTTCTTCAACCTCTGGTCTTCTTGCTCCAGCCGCCCAAAGCAGCGCCGGTCGTGCCGCCTGCTCCTGCCTCCCATGGCCGGCTGTGCTGCCGCGCAGGTCTCACCGCCCCCTACTACTCCCACCGCTGGCCAGGGCATCCCTCCACTCACCCACACCCCCTGTTATTCTGCGGCGACGACAGCCTCACACCGCAACCGAACCAGTGAACCCTCGTACTCCTCTCCGCGTGAGCATCCACTGCCGCGTCTTCCCCGGCTCCGCGTCATCCCCTTCCTAGGCCTCGCCGTCATCCACCACCCTGGTGCTCTCGGCGCGGCGTGGTCAGCGTGGTCAAGGAACTCTTCCATCGGAAGAGTACTGTACGTGGAGAGGCCGACAGCTGGGTCCACGGCAGCCGCAAGGAAGTGCCTCCTTATTACGCGGAAAATAATTATTCCTCCACCTGACAGCAGGGACCCACCGGACGGGCCACCGTATTTGGCGAAAAAACGTTTCCCCCTGACTGCTGGGACCCACCGTACGGGCCAATGTATTTCACGAAAAAAACGTTCCTCCCGCTGTCAGCTCAGACCCACCAGAGGTGCCTCCTTATTACGCACAAAAAAATGAATACTCCCCATTCTAGTTGGGACCCACCTTGGTGGGAGGCTGACTTGTGGGCCTACTAAGTTGACGGGGATGGAGTGCTTTGTCAACTTAGTCAATATGAACGATTCTAGATCTAGTGACCGTACGATGTCCATCCAACGACCGTAGTGCTTCTTCAACCTCTGGTCTTGTCGCTCCAGCCGCCCAAAGCAGCGCCGGTCGTGCCGCATGCTCCTGCCTCCCGTGGCCGGCTGTGCTACCCCGGAGGCCTCACCGCCCCCTACTATTCCCACCGCTGGCCAGGCCATCCCTCTACTCACCCACACCCCCTGTTATTCTGCGGCGACGGCAGCCTCACACCGCAGTGAACCAGTGAACCCTCGCACTCCTCTACACGTGGGCATCCACTGGCGCATCTTCCCCGGCTCCGCATCGCCCCCTTCCTAGGCCTCGCCATCGTCCACCGCCCTGGTGCTCTCGGCACGGCGTGGTCAACATGGTCAAGGAACGACTTTCATCAGACGTGGACTGTACGTGGAGAGGCTGACAGCTGGGTCCACGGCCACAGCAAGGAAGTGCCTCCTTATTACGCGCAAAATAATTATTCCTCCACCTAACAGCGGGGACCCACCGGACGGGCCACCGTATTTCATGAAAAAAACATTTCCCCTTGACTGCTGGGGCCCACCAGCTACATCTTCGCATGCAAGGAAGTGCGTGCGGGCAAAAAAACGATTCGCCCCCTTGACTGCTGGGACCCACCAGCTACATCTTCGCATGCAAGGAAGTGCCTGACAGTCGGGACCCACCTGGTCGAAGCGTACGTAGCGTTGTCATTCTGGTCGCGAACGTGTACGTACATACTGGTCGATGTAGAGGCGCGCACGTGTCGTAGTAGAGGCGCGGGTGTAGCAAGTACACATACGTACAGCGGCCAGTGTGCAAGAAAGAAAATACGGCCACGTACATACATACGGGCAGGGTCTCGAACGCCTACTCGCGCATACGTACGGCCAGGGCTCGTGTACATGGCTGGGTCGGAACGAAGAAACAACATCGTCGTTGTGTTCATGGGGAGCCAGCAGGCTGGGTCGGAACGGAATGCATTGTCGTGTTCATCGGGAGGGCTTGGACGGAACAACCGATGGAAACGAGGCCTGGCGTACCGCAGAACGGAGGAAACGGCCTTGTGTTCGACCGACCATGTTCGAAACGGGATCCTGTTCATTGGGAGGGGTCTGGCGTACCGCAAAACATAGGAAATGGACCTCCTACAGTCAAAACAGGGGTCCTGTTGATCGGGAGGGGTGTGGCGTACCGCAAAACGGAGGAAACAGACTTGTGTTGGAGCGCTATGGTCGAAACGGGGGTCCTGTTCATCGGGAGGGGTGTGGCATACCGCAAAACGGGACTCCACGAGATACTGTTCATCTCCACCATCGATCCCCTCTAGCCTCCACGGGCTACTGTTCATCCACCGTTGACCTCCTCCAGCCTCCAACTGCGACTGTTCATCCACGGGCTCCTGTTCATCCAGCCTCCACCGCACGCTACTCCACCGGCTACTGTTCAACCATCCCTCTCCACGGGCTCCTAGTCAACCACCCCTCCACGGGCTACTGTTCATCCAGCCCTCCACCATCTACTATTCATCCTACCCTCCACGGGGTGGTCCTGTTCATCCTGCCCTCCACGGGGTCCTGTTCATCCAGACCCAACCGGCAAGATCGATCGGGGTCCTGTTCATCCAGAGGCAACACCATGGGGTCCTGCTCATCCACCCCCACCGGGAACTATTTATCCAACCCCCCCCCCCCAGCACACTCACTGTTCATCCAGAGGCAGCATCGATCGGCTTTAGTTAGCAGTAGTAGCGAAGGAATCGCTCGATCGGGTTCAGTTAACAGCCATCGATCGATCGCTCGGGTTCAGTAACGCGTAGCCTGCAGTGCAATCGCTCGGGTTCAGTTAGAGCCCAACACCTCGCTTGAGTTCTGTTAGAGCCCAACGCCTCGCACCCACACGCGTGTGTGTACGAGAGAAACGCGAATCGCTCGGCCCCGACCACCCACCGTAACCGGGAACACCCCGATATTTTCCTCGCCCTCGCTTCTACCATGGTTTTTTTTTCCGTCATGGACGGCCCAAAGAATGTCATGCAGCTGCGTCTCCGACCCGCCCATGACGAAAAGCCCATTTTCTGTCATGATTTTTTGTCATAGAAGTAGGACCCCACCACATCTATGATGATACCGGGTTTTGTCACAATTATCATCATAGAAGTGTCATAAGTATGACGGAATTTTTTTCGTTCGGCCCAAAATGTCACGGATGTGTCTTTTTTTTGTAGCGTAAGCTCGAACCCAAATTGGAGAAATGTGTCTTCATAGGATACCCAAAGGAGACTGTTGGGTACACCTTCTATCACAGATCTGAAGGCAAGATATTCATTGCTAAGAATGTATCCTTTCTAGAGAAGGAGTTTCTTTCGAAAGAAGTTAATTGTACCTTCTCCCAAATTGGAAAGTTGTTTATCAAAGAAATCAGTTCGAGTGATTCCTACACCAATTAGTGAGGAAGCTAATGATGATAATCATGAAACTTTAGATCAAGTTACTACCGAACCTCGTAGGTCAACCAGAGTACGGTCCGCACCGGAGTGGTACGGTAATCTTGTTCTGGAAATCATGTTACTAGACCATGATGAACCTACGAACTATGAGGAAGCGATGATGAGCCTAGATTCCACAAAATGGCTTGAGACCATGAAATCTGAGATGGGATCCATGTATGAGAACAAAGTATGGACTTTGATTGACTTGCCCGATGATCGGTGAGTCATTGAGAATAAATGGATCTTCAAGAGTAAGACGGACACTGATAGTAGTGTTACTATCTACAAAGCTTGAATTGTCACAAAATGTTTTTGACAAGTTCAAGGTGTTGACTACGATGAGATTTTCTCACTCGTATCGATGCTTAAAAGTCTGTCCGAATCATGTTAGCAGTTGCCGCATTTTATGAAATCTGGCAAATGGATGTCAAAACTGCATTCCTTAATGGATTTCTTAAAGAAGAGTTGTATATGATGCAACCAGAAGGTTTTGTCGATCCTAAAGGTGCTAACAAAGTGAGCAAGCTCTAGCGATCCATCTATGGACTGGTGCAAGCATCTCGGAGTGGGAATATATGCTTGATAAAGTGATCAAAGCATATGGTTTTATACAGACTTGCGGTGAAGCCTGTATTTACAAGAAAGTGAGTGGGAGCACTACAACATTTCTGATAAGTATATGTGAATGACATATTGTTGATCGGAAATAATGTAGAATTTTCTGGAAAGCATAAAGGAGTGTTTGAAAGGAGTTTTTCAAAGAAAGACCTCGGTGAAGCTACTTACATATTGAGCATCAAGATCTATAGAGATAGATCAAGACGCTTGATATTTTTTTCAATGAGTACATACCTTGACAAGTTTTTGAAGTAGTTCAAAATGGAACAATCAAAGAAAGAGTTCTTGTCTGTGTTGCAAGGTGTGAAGTTGAGTAAAGACTCAAAACCCGACCACAACAGAAAATAGAAAGAGAATGAAAAGTCATTCCCTATGCCTCAGTCATAGGTTCTATAATGTATGCTATGCTTTTTACCAGTCCTATTGTATACCTTAGCATGATTCTGGCAAGGGAGTACAATAGTGATCTAGGAGTAGATCACTTGACAGCGGTCAAAATTATCCTTAGAAGACTAAGGAAATATTTCTCGGTCATGGAGGTGATAAAAGAGTTCGTCCTAAAGAGTTATGTCGATGCAAGCTTTTTACATCGATCTAGATGACTCTAAGTCTCGATCTGGATACATATTGAAAGTGGGAGCAATTAGCTAGAGTAGCTTCATGCAGAGCATTGTAGACATAGAAATTTGAGAAATACATACGGATCTGAATGTTGCAGACCCGTAGACTAAACTTCTCTCACAAGCAAAACATGATCACTCTTTGGGTGTTAATCACATAGCGATGTGAACTAGATTATTGACTCTAGTAAACCCTTTGGGAATTAGTCACATGGAGTTGTGAACTAATCACGTAAAGATGTGAACTAGATTATTGACTCTAGTGCAAGTGGGAGACTGAAGGAAATATGCCCTAGAGGCAATAATAAAGTTATTACTTATTTCCTTATATCATGATAAATGTTTATTATTCATGCTAGAATTGTATTAACCGGAAACTTAGTATATGTGTGAATACATAGACAAACAGAGTGTCACTAGTATGCCTCTACTTGACCAGCTCGTTGAATCAAAGATGGTTAAGTTTCCTAGCCATAGTCCTGAGTTGTCATTTGATGAACGGGATCACATCATTAGAGAACGATGTGATTGAGACTCCCAACGTCATACCAACATTAAGCTAACCGATGAAGAGGTCACTTAGGCCGTCAAGAAGATATTGAACAAATTGGAAGCTGTCTGTCGCCAAACCAGACTAGACCCTTTTTACACGCAGAACAAACCGCCTGCTGTGAGTATTGTTCCTCTGCTTTACCCTTGATATCTTTAGACTGTACTATCCTTGAATACCCTTCTTTTTACCTTTAAACAGGGTGATTATCCGTTTTGGAAGAAGAAACCTCAAGAGAAAGCGACAAAAACTGCCCGCCCTAAAACCAAAGCCGTCAAGAAAACCACAAAGCGGAAAGCACCTGAACGCATCAGTATGGAACTGGACGACGACCCGGATGAACCAGAAGTTGAGGTAGAACTTGATTCACTTGGTTCCCTTTTCACGCATCTCATTGTAACACCCCGGATGTAACTTTCCCAATTTGTACTCCAACTCTTGCCGTTTCCGGCGTTAAGTTAATTTATATTCTCGGGTTCGGGTCTTTGTCTCCATGTGTTGTTGTCATTGTCATGCATCTCATATCATGTCATCATGTGCATTGCATTTGCATACGTGTTCGTCTCATGCATTCGAGCATTTTCCCCGTTGTCCGTTTTGCATTCCGGCGCTTCGTTCTCCTCCGGTGGTCATTTCTAGCTTTCTTTTGTGTGTGGGGATTAAACATTTCCGGATTGGACCGAGACTTGCCAAGCGGCCTTGGTTTACTACCGGTAGACCGCCTGTCAAGTTTCGTATCATTTGGACTTCGTTTGATACTCCAACGGTTAACCGAGGGACCGAAAAGGCCTCGTGTGTGTTGCAGCCCAACACCCCTCTATTTTGGCCCAAAACCCACCTAACCTTGCTCCATCATCTAGATCGTTCGATCACGATCGCGTGGCCGAAAACCGCACCTCATTTGGACTCTCCTAGCTCCTCCTATGCCTATATATAGACCCCTCTCGAAAAATCCGGATCCTCCCCCGTCCAAACCCTAAAATCCATCGCGCCGCCGACGGACATTGTCAGCCCGGGGCGGACACTCCGCGCCGCCGCCCCCGCACCAGTGGTGTTCCGCCACGTGGCGCTCGCCGCTCGCCGTGCCGCCGGGCCCGAGAAGCCCAAGGCCAGCCCCCGAGGGCCCGTTCTCCGCCGCCGCCGCCGGGGCTCGCCTCCCTCGCCCGCCCGCGCCTTCCCCGTCACCGGGATCCGCCCCGCCGCCGCACGCCATCTCCGGCGAGGGCGCCGCCTCGCCCCGAGCCGCTCCGCCGCCGGCCGCCGCCGCCAAGCCGCCGCCTCCCCCGCGGATCTCCTCCTCCGCCGCCCCGCGGATCTCCGCCGCCGCCGCGCAATCCGCCACCGCCGACGCCGCACCCTCCGGCCGCCTCCTCCCTCCTCAACTCCGGCATGAACAGTGCGTGCGCCGCCGTCCTCGGATTCCGTGCCGTGAACAGTAAACCCTAGATCTCGGGGTAAAATTTCTTCCAAGTCCTCGGAATCACAGATCCAAGTGCTCATGTTCGTGGCCCCGTAACTTTGCATCCGTAGCTCCAATTCATGCATATAGCATATCAAAATGTTCATCTCAGAGAGTACATCATTTCATTCCATTGCATCATTTTCATTTGAGTTTATCTTGATGCCCGAAATGCTGTTAGAAGAGGGCTACTTGAGATAATTGTCAGATCTGCTACTCCATTTAGCTTTTTGTCATTTTTGCCATGATTATTGTCTGCATGCTATGCCCATGGGCTCTACATATGTTTTGTTAAGGATTTTGTCATCTTTCCAGAGGTGCAACCCATGTATTTTTGTGATGTGTGTGGTGACTAGTGCAAGCTTGCAAAGTGGTGCACTTGCTAATTCTGTTTTCAGGGACTTAGCATTTCCACTAAGTCCTTGAGCTGTTAATCTCATGATGCCATAGGTTCATGTTGTTTCCTAGTAAAGATGTTTTGTTAATATTGTAGTGCTCTATTGTAACGCCCCGAGACCGATGTGCCAGGTGTCGTTCAGTTATTCGTTGGTGTTGCCTTGTCATTCCTTGCGTGTCATGCATTGCATATCATGTCATCATGCGCATTTCATTTGCATACGTGTTCGTCTCATGCATCCGAGCATTTTCCCCGTTGTCCGTTTTGCAATCCGGCGTTCCGTTCTTCTCCGGTGGTCATTTCCACCTTTCTTTCATGTGTGGGGATTATACATTTCCGGATTGGACCAAGTCTTGCCAAGCGGCCTTGGTTTACTACCGGTAGACCGCCTGTCAAGTTTCGTACCATTTGGACTTCGTTTGATACTCCAACGGTTGACCGAGGGACCGAAAAGGCCTCGTGTGTGTTGCAGCCCAACACCCTTTCAATTTGGCCCAAAACCCACCTAACTCTGCTCCATCATCTCGGTCGTTCGATCATGATCGCGTGGCCGAAAACCGCACCTCATTTGGACTCTCCTAGCTCCCTCTATGCCTATATATACAACCCCCCTCCGAAATTCACGGTTCATTCTTCCCCTAACCCTAAAAATTCTCAGATCCGCGCCGCCGGACGAAATCCCCACCTTCACCGGACATGTCCGCGCCCCTCCACGCCGCTCCAGCCAACCAGAGGCTGCCACGTCACCTTGCCGCCGCCGCTAGCCAACCAGCGCGCGCCATCTGTCCGCTCGGTGCCCACTTCGCCGCACCACGCCGCAGAGCCCGCGAGGCCCGCCGCAGGCCCTCCCGGGCCCGAGGCTCCCCGCCGCGCCTCTCCTTCGTCCCCGCCGCCTCGGGCGCTTTGCGCTGCCACCGACCCTCGCCGGAACGCCGCCGCAGTGCAGCGCCGGACTTGGCTCCGGTCATCACCGACCCTCGCTGGAGTCCGCCCTGTCGCCCCTTCGTTTCCCAGCCGCCGTCCAGCTCGCCTCTGCCTCGATCCGGCCCCGGGGAGCCGAGCCCCGCCGGATCCGGTGCTCCTTGGCCTCCCTGCCTCGCCGCACCCTGCCGGAATCCTCCATCGCCGCCATCGCCATGGATCGGGAGGAACCGATCCAGCTGGTTCCTCTCGTCGCGTCGACCTTCTGCGTGGGCCGCGCCCTCCCGAAGGCCCAGCTCGCCCGCGCCCCCGCTTCCAGCCCAGCTCCCTCTGTTGATCGCGCCCGCGTGGGCCGGCCCAATCGTCCTCCCCGCGGTCCAGCCTCGCTCGGCCTCCTCCCCAGCTTCCTTCGCCAGATCCGCCGGCCTCTCTTCTGCAGATGGGCCAAGGCCCAGGGTGAGCCGACCCCCAGCGCCCCCTCCTCTATTTTTTTTCTCTGTTGGGCTTGCCCAGTTTCAGCCGATCATGTTTTTTTTCTCGTCCTGCGATTTTGTCTAATATTCCAGAGATTGCAGTTTTGCAGAATTCCCCCTAGTTCATGCATTTAATAACTCACTAACCGTGCATCGGATTAAAATGAATTATATATGAAACTTGCTCAGAATTTTGTGTAGATTAATAATATCCAACTTTCATCTATGTTTGAAATGTTAAAATGTTGTTTGCATTAATTTTCTCCTATGCCATGTTAAAATGATTTAATTCATAACTAATTAACCGTAACTCGGATTTTAATAAACTTTATATGTAAATGGGGTAGAATTTTGCCTAGTTTAACATGGTGGCTTCATTTTGCATGCTTAACAACTCTAAAATATGTTTAGGGCAGAACAGTACCAAACCTAATATATGCATATGAGGAGTTTCCGGAATTGTTGTTCGTTGCTTCCGGCCTCATTTAACCTTGACTAGATAGGTAGTTTACATTTGCTTCACCCTCTTGCCATGTTAATCAACATTTAATATTGTTGGGGTACATAAACGAGAGAGAACTAAATAATTGATGTGGTGTTTTGTCAATATGCATCCCGATGCATATTGAGCTCCACTTAATTTGTAGGATTGCTTGTGCACTTTGCCATGCCATGCATCATTAAACCGGACATGCATCATACTTGTTTGTGCATCATGCCATGTCTATGTGGTGGTTGTTTACTATGTGTTTGCTTCTTTCCGGTGTTGCTTCTTCGGGTTGGTTCCGTAACGTCGTGTTGTGAGGATCCGTTCGTCTACGTCCGTTTATCTTCTTCATGGACTCGTTCTTCTTCCTTGCGGGATTTCAGGCAAGATGATCATACCCTCGAAATCACTACTATCTTTGCTATGCTAGTTTGCTCGCTCTTTTGCTATGCCAATGCTACGATGCCTACCATTTGCTTGTCAGCCTCCCAAATTGCCATGTCAAACCTCTAACCCACCATGTCCTAGCAAACCGTTGATTGGCTATGTTACCGCTTTGCTCAGCCCCTTTTATAGCGTTGCTAGTTGCAGGTGAAGATTGGAGGCCGTTCCTTGTTGGGGTATTTATTTACTTGTTGGGATATCACGATATATCTTATTTAATTAATGCATCTATATACTTGGTAAAGGGTGGAAGGCTCGGCCTTATGCCTGGTGTTTTGTTCCACTCTTGCCGCCCTAGTTTCCGTCATATCGGTGTTATGTTCCCGGATTTTGCGTCCCTTACGTGGTTGGGCTATTATGGGAACCCCTTGACAGTTCGCTTTAGTAAAGCTCCTCCAGCAATGCCCAACATTGGTTTTACCATTTGCCACCTAGCCCTTTTCTTTTCGCTTGGGAGTCGCGCTCCTGAGGGTCATCATTATTTTACCCCCCCCGGGCCAGTGCTCCTCTGAGTGTTGGTCCAACTGAGCGATGTCCGAGGCTACCAGGGGCAACTCTGGGCTGGCTTATCCGACGTCTGGCTCATCTGAGTGTGCCCTGAGAAAGAGATATGTGCAGCTCCTATCGGGATTTGTCGGCACATTCGGGCGGTGTTGCTGGTTTAGTTTTACCCTGTCGAAATGTCTTGTTGTACCGGGATACCGAGTCTGATCGGAACGTCTCGGGTGGAGGTCTATTCCTTCGTTGACCGTGAGAGCTTGTTATGGGCTAAGTTGGGACACCCCTGCAGGGATTTGAACTTTCGAAAGCCGTGCCCGCGGTTATGGGCAGATGGGAATTTGTTAACGTCCGGTTGTAGAAAACCTGAAGTCGACCTTAATTATAAATGAATCAACAGCGTGTGTAACCGTGATGGTCTCTTTCCGGCGGAGTCTGGGAAGTGAACACGGTTGTTGGAGTTATGCTTGACGTAGGTAGTCTAGGATCACTTCTTGATCATACTTTTATTGATCGTGCTTTGCCTTCTCTTCTCGCGCTCATTTGCGTATGTTAGCCACCATATATGCTAGTCGCTTGCTGCAGCTCCACCTCATACCTTGACCTTTCCCATAAGCTTAAATAGTCTTGATCGCTAGGGTGCGAGATTGCTGAGTCCCTGTGGCTCACAGATACTTCCAAAACCAGCTTGCAGGTGCCGATGAGACCATGCAGATGACGCAACCAAGCTCAGGAGGAGCTCGATGAAGATCTTGTCCTTTGTGTTGTTTCGTTCTAGTTGATCAGTAGTGGAGCCCAGTTGGGGTCGATCGGGGACCTTTTGTCGCATTTGGGGTTCTTCTTTTATTTTTGGCTCCGTAGTCGGGCCTTGATTGTATATGATTGATGTAATGCTTTATTCATGTAATTGGGTGAAGTGGCGATTGTAAGCCAACTATGTACCTCTTTCCCTTATATATTACATGGGTTGTGTGAAGATTACCTCACTTGCGACATATGCCTTCAATGCGATTATGTCTCTAAGTCGTGTCTCGACACGTGGGAGCTATAGTCGCATCGAGGGTGTGACAAGTTGGTATCAGAGCCTTCCCCGACCTTAGGAGCCCCATTGCTTGATCGTTTTAGCGGCCGAGTTGTGTCTAGAAAAATGTTTTGAGACAGTTAGGAATTATATATCGGAGAGTTTAGGAATTCTTTTTACTTCCCAGTCCCTTCATCGCTCTGGTAAGGCATCCTGACGTAGAGTTTTGACTCTTCTCTTCTCAAATTTCACTAAAAAAAATTAGGATCACGCGGGTATCTTAGAATCGTTCCGATGGTTTTTTGATGAGAACATTGTCTTGGTGCCTCCTGTCAGGGGTTTAGTGGAAGTGTCTCGGGGAGTTGAGCTCTGAGGTGTTGTCATCATAATTTTATCATTGCAGTTCTGGAATACGCGAGTTTAGTATGCCGACATCGAAAATCTCTTTTATACAGTTCGTTGGTGAGATAACCTCGACGCCACCCAGTACTGGGGCGGGAGTTCGGGAGTATCGCCATAACTTGTATAACGGATGCTTTTCGAAGGTTGAGGTAGACGATTTCCGAAGGTTTCTTGGTTATGTGTTGAAGGATGGATACAACTGGATGTAGGATTTGCTAGTTTGGGTGAGATATTATGCTTCCCCTGTATCCCCAACACCTGATTGCATAACCAGAAAATTTCGGGAGTTTCATAGGTGGGAATTCAAGTAGCTCTTAGGATATCTTTCCGACGGATGTATGATATGAAATTGGGGTTCGACGTCTAGTGGTCCGCCTATTCACGGTCGGTTTTACAGTGGTCTCGTTGTGTCTTAAAGAGTCCTTGGCTATGCCGACTCGGGGACGCTTCGTATGTCATGTGCACTGCCTTGTACATGATGGTGCTGTACGATCGAGCCCGTGTAGGCCCCACCACGAAAACTTCGGACGAAATCTCTATCATATGTTTGTTCCGGCTTATTCTGCAAGCCAATCCTTTGTTTTGTTTTGAGTTGTGGTATTCGAGTTGCTTCGAAGTCAAGTGTTGATTCCATACCTTCTCTAAGCGGTGTTCTCATACTCCGATGTGAATACTAATCCTTCTCGATCATCGAGTTTGTCATTTCAATTTCTTTTCAACCGGCGTGTTTCTCTTCAAGTGGATCCGATCATTTCAACTCCCGCAAGATCAATTATCACTTCTTCTCAACGGTGTTCGTTTCACCTATTCCAAATTATCTTTGTTTTTCCCACCCTCCCTCCCTTGCTTTTCTCCGACGACTCATATTTCTCAATCAAGTATCCTGTTATTGGTGGGAGACTTCTCCATTCTCTTCCTTCAATATTCGTATCCGGTGATTCTCATAAAGATACTAACGGAGCTTCTAGCTCATCATTCTTCGTTTCTTTTATCTTCTTCGGTGGTTTCAAGTCAAGTTTTGGTGATCTTACCCTTTCCTCATTTCAATGCCTTCTCATACCGGTGCACCTCATAATAATTCACTTCTCACTATTCATTTGTTCCGGCGTGCTCAAGCTTTCTCAAAAGGCTCGTCTTGTCATTCAAGATTCGTTCAACCTATTTCGAGGTTGTTATCTCATTCAAGTCATTTTATTCAACCGGTGCAACCTCTCTTTCAAATCGTTCTACGGTGTTTCTTTTGAGTGGGCCCTAACCCACAGGCCTTTTCCCAGGATCTTACCCGACTTTCTTATTTTTCGGAGCTTTTCAAATTCTTTTCCAAGTTTGACGTAAGAATGAGTTATCATCAGTCAAATGTATTTCTCCAAGATCTCTCAATTTTCTTTTCATCGTTGGCTCAACTTTTCCATTCTTCATTCCGGTGTGCCTCAATAATTCCTGGTGGTGTTTCCCGTCATCATTCTCGGGGATTTGTAGACCGAAGAAGATTTTCTCTCTCAATCTTGCTCCATTCTCTTCAAGATTCGCGATTCTATCTTGTTGCCATCCTCTCATAATTATTTGCGATTGTGAGATATTCTTTTCAACCATCCGGAGTAATTCAGGAGCCTTTTCAGTTTGTTCATCCGAAGCCCATCATCTAAGATTTATTCATTCTCAGCTTTCAGCTCTCTTTCTCCTATCTTACTGGTGTTTCGTTCAAGTAATCTCTAAACAGTTCGTGATCTCTTCGTTCTCTTGTATCTAAATTCTCTCAAGCACCTTCGTTCATTTGCTAATTCTTACCGGTGATGCACCCCTACTTCGATCATTTTCAATTCTTACGGTGGGTTCGTTCAAGATTTCTTCTTCTTTCTTATCATATCAATTTATTCGTTGTTTCTATCCTACTGATGGTTCGTTGAAGATTTTCTCGAGTTTATGCGATATCTCTCTTAATCCTTTCTACGAGAATGATTAGTGTGCCAAATCCGTTAATGGTCATCAATTTTAAATTGGTGAAGGATACGCATAATGTAGTTCTTATTCTTGTTTCATCGAGTTTATTCAATTCCTGTTTTCCGGAGTGGTTCATCATATTTATTCTTGATCTCAATTGTTCATCTTATCTTTTCCCGGAGTTCCTACCTCCCGCAATTATATCACCACGGAGGTTCATCTAAATCATTACAAGGTTTCACCTTGTGTTTGCAACTTCTCTCTCTTCTTGTTATCTTTTGTTTACCGGAGTCCTTCATAAAGGTTCTACATGATGGTTCATCAAGGATTTAATTCCTTTTCGAAGTGTTCAGCGAGATTCTTTTCAAAGGAGCTCAAGCTTTCTTCATATTGTAATCCGGAGTGCTTTCTTTATTCCGTATCATTGGAGGTGGTATTATGTCATTCTTGATAATTGGAATTCATGTTTCATGATTCACATGTTGTCAAGAATGAGATATTTTAAATCCATCAATCTCGTCATTGGAGTTACCTTGGGTTATATTTCACCTAAAGCCTTCCCTGAGGATTGTTGCTATTTATGGTGCTTATAAATGACCCAAGTTCTTCTTTTATCCTCCCGGTGAAATAAGTTTCTCGTCTCCTTGTCATATAAATCCAATCCAATTCCTTTTTCCCGTGAGTGGCGGGTTTTCACCTCATAATTTTGAGATGTATTCCATAAGCCCACTACAAGCTTTTTATTTTCGTTATTGGTGTCCAACAACTCCGTTCGACCCTTATCCTAAGGATGCCTTTTCAAGCTCACTTGTGGCAGAAGTTACCATTTTCTTCTCCGTTCTTTCATTCCGACGATCTACCTTTTATTCCTTCATCCGGAGGCATTGTGTTGTTGCTCTCCTCAACCCATCTTCTCGGATTGACAGAACCATGTTTTGTTCGTGCTTATCCTTTTAACCAGAGTGTTGTGCCTTTTTGCTCAAGTATCTTCTCATCTTATCAAGTTATTATTCAATTCTTTTCTTTTAAACCGAAGTGTTTTTCTATATTTATCTTCCCTTTAACCTCAAGTTTTTTGCAATGTTCTTTGTCCCTCTTTTCTAACAGAGTGCTTTCGACTTTGTTCTCCTTCGTTGTATTCTTTTCTCGAATTTGTTCAACCTTTTCAAGGTTCGTGGTTTCACTCGTTTGTCAAAGAAGCAATTTGTTTTACCTCTTCTCTTATCTCTTCCGTTATCCCTCCGGTGCCATTCCAGATCTCGGGACGAGATCCTCTTGTAGTGGTGGAGTTGTAACGCCCCGAGACCGATGTGCCAGGTGTCGTTCAGTTATTCGTTGGTGTTGCCTTGTCATTCCTTGCGTGTCATGCATTGCATATCATGTCATCATGCGCATTTCATTTGCATACGTGTTCATCTCATGCATCCGAGCATTTTCCCCGTTGTCCGTTTTGCAATCCGGCGTTCCGTTCTTCTCCGGTGGTCATTTCTACCTTTCTTTCATGTGTGGGGATTAATACATTTCCGGATTGGACCGAGTCTTGCCAAGCGGCCTTGGTTTACTACCGGTAGACCGCCTGTCAAGTTTCGTACCATTTGGACTTCGTTTGATACTCCAACGGTTGACCGAGGGACCGAAAAGGCCCTCGTGTTAGTTGCAGCCCAACACCCTTTCCTTTGGCCCAAAACCCATAACTCTGCCTCCATCATCTCGCCGTCGCGATCACCGGATCGCGTGGCCGAACCGCACCTCATTTGGACTCTCCTAGCTCCCTCTATGCCTATATATACAACCCCCCTCCGAAATTCACGGTTCATTCTTCCCCTAACCCTAAAAATTCTCAGATCCGCGCCGCCGGACGAAATCCCCACCTTCACCGGACATGTCCGCGCCCCTCCACGCCGCTCCAGCCAACCAGAGGCTGCCACGTCACCTCGCCGCCGCCGCTAGCCAACCAGCGCGCGCCATCTGTCCGCTCGGTGCCCACTTCGCCGCACCACGCCGCAGAGCCCGCGAGGCCCGCCGCAGGCCCTCCCGGGCCCGAGGCTCCCCGCCGCGCCTCTCCTTCGTCCCCGCCGCCTCGGGCGCTTTGCGCTGCCACCGACCCTCGCCGGAACGCCGCCGCAGTGCAGCGCCGGACTTGGCTCCGGTCATCACCGACCCTCGCTGGAGTCCGCCCCGTCGCCCCTTCGTTTCCCAGCCGCCGTCCAGCTCGCCTCTGCCTCGATCCGGCCCTGGGGAGCCGAGCCCCGCCGGATCCGGTGCTCCTTGGCCTCCCTACCTCGCCGCACCCTGCCGGAATCCTCCATCGCCGCCATCGCCATGGATCGGGAGGAACCGATCCAGCTGGTTCCTCTCGTCGCCGTCGACCTTCCGCGTGGGCCGCGCCCTCCCGAAGGCCCAGCTCGCCTGCGCCCCCGCTTCCAGCCCAGCTCCCTCCGTTGATCGCGCCCGCGTGGGCCGGCCCAATCGTCCTCCCCGCGGTCCAGCCTCGCTCGGCCTCCTCCCCAGCTTCCTTCGCCAGATCCGCCGGCCTCTCTCTGCAGATGGGCCAAGGCCCAGGGTGAGCCGACCCCCAGCGCCCCCTCCTCTATTTTTTTTCTCTGTTGGGCTTGCCCAGTTTCAGCCTGATCGTGTTTTTTTTCTCGTCCTGCGATTTTGTCTAATATTCCAGAGATTGCAGTTTTGCAGAATAGTCCCCCTAGGTCATGCATTTAATAACTCACTAACCGTGCATCGGATTAAAATAAGTTATATATGAAACTTGCTCAGAATTTTGTGTAGATTAATAATATCCAACTTTCATCTATGTTTGAAATGCTTAAAATGTTGTTTGCATTAATTTGCTCCTATGCCATGTTAAAATGATTTAATTCATAACTAAATAACCGTAACTCGGATTTTAATAATCTTTATATGTAAATGGGGTAGAATTTTTCCTAGTTTAACATGGTGGCTTCATTTTGCATGCTTAACAACTCTAAAATGATGTTTAGGGCAAAACAGTACCAAACCTAATATATGCATATGAGGAGTTTCCGGAATTGTTGTTCGTTGCTTCCGGCCTCATTTAACCTTGACTAGATAGGTAGTTTACATTTGCTTCACCCTATTGCCATGTTAATCAACATTTAATATTGTTGGGGTACATAAACGAGAGAGAACTAAATAATTGATGTGGTGTTTTGTCAATATGCATCCCGATGCATATTGAGCTCCACTTAATTTGTAGGACTGCTTGTGCTCTTTGCCATGCCATGCATCATTAATCCGGACATGCATCATACTTGTTTGTGCATCATGCCATGTCTATGTGGTGGTTGTTTACCATGATTGTTTGCTTCTTTCCGGTGTTGCTTCTTCGGGTTGGTTCCGGTAACGTCGTGTTGTGAGGATCCGTTCGTCTACGTCCGTTTATCTTCTTCATGGACTCGTTCTTCTTCCTTGCGGGATTTCAGGCAAGATGATCATACCCTCGAAATCACTACTATCTTTGCTATGCTAGTTTGCTCGCTCTTTGCTATGCCAATGCTACGATGCCTACCATTTGCTTGTCAGCCTCCCAAATTGCCATGTCAAACCTCTAACCCACCATGTCCTAGCAAACCGTTGATTGGCTATGTTACCGCTTTGCTCAGCCCCTTTTATAGCGTTGCTAGTTGCAGGTGAAGATTGGAGGCCGTTCCTTGTTGGGGTATTTATTTACTTGTTGGGATATCACGATATATCTTATTTAATTAATGCATCTATATACTTGGTAAAGGGTGGAAGGCTCGGCCTTATGCCTGGTGTTTTGTTCCACTCTTGCCGCCCTAGTTTCCGTCATATCGGTGTTATGTTCCCGGATTTTGCGTCCCTTACGTGGTTGGGCTATTATGGGAACCCCTTGACAGTTCGCTTTAGTAAAGCTCCTCCAGCAATGCCCAACATTGGTTTTACCATTTGCCACCTAGCCCTTTTCTTTTCGCTTGGGAGTCGCGCTCCTGAGGGTCATCATTATTTTACCCCCCGGGCCAGTGCTCCTCTGAGTGTTGGTCCAACTGAGCGATGTCCGAGGCTACCAGGGGCAACTCTGGGCTGGCTTACCCGACGTCTGGCTCATCTGAGTGTGCCCTGAGAAAGAGATATGTGCAGCTCCTATCGGGATTTGTCGGTACATTCGGGCGGTGTTGCTGGTTTAGTTTTACCCTGTCGAAATGTCTTGTTGTACCGGGATACCGAGTCTGATCAGAACGTCTCCGGTGGAGGTCTATTCCTTCGTTGACTGTGAGAGCTTGTTATGGGCTAAGTTGGGACACCCCTGCAGGGATTTGAACTTTCGAAAGCCGTGCCCACGGTTATGGGCAGATGGGAATTTGTTAACGTCCGGTTGTAGAAAACCTGAAGTCGACCTTAATTATAAATGAATCAACAGCGTGTGTAACCGTGATGGTCTCTTTCCGGCGGAGTCCGGGAAGTGAACACGGTTGTTGGAGTTATGCTTGACGTAGGTAGTCTAGGATCACTTCTTGATCATACTTTTATCGACCGTGCTTTGCCTTCTCTTCTCTCTCTCATTTGCGTATGTTAGCCACCATATATGCTAGTCGCTTGCTGCAGCTCCACCTCATACCTTGACCTTTCCCATAAGCTTAAATAGTCTTGATCGCGAGGGTGCGAGATTGCCGAGTCCCTGTGGCTCACAGATACTTCCAAAACCAGCTTGCAGGTGCCGATGAGACCGTGCAGATGACGCAACCTAGCTCAGGAGGAGCTCGATGAAGATCTTGTCCTTTGTGTTGTTTCGTTCTAGTTGATCAGTAGTGGAGCCCAGTTGGGGTCGATCGGGGACCTTTTGTCGCATTTGGGGTTCTTCTTTTATTTTTGGCTCCGTAGTCGGGCCTTGATTGTATATGATTGATGTAATGCTTTATTCATGTAATTGGGTGAAGTGGCGATTGTAAGCCAACTATGTACCTCTTTCCCTTATATATTACATGGGTTGTGTGAAGATTACCTCACTTGCGACATTTCCCTTCAATGCGACATACCCTAAGGGGGGCACCGGCCCTAGTAGATGGATCTACTAGGGGGGGGGGCGGCCAAGGGTGGGGGGCTTGCCCCCCAAGCAAGGGGGCGCCCCCCTTAGGGTTCCCCCCAACCCTAGGCGCATGGACCCTTGGGGGGTGGTGCCCCAGCCCACTTTGGGCTGGGTTCCCTCCCACTTCAGCCCATGGGGCCCCCCGGGAGAGGTGGCCCCACCCGGTGGACCCCCGGGACCCTTCCGGTGGTCCCGGTACAATACCGGTGACCCCGAAACTTGTCCCGATGGCCGAAACAACACTTCCTATATATAATTCTTTACCTCCGGACCATTCTGGAACTCCTCGTGACGTCCGGGATCTCATCCAGGACTCCGAACAATATTCGGGTTACTGCATATACATATCTTCACAACCCTAGCGTCACCGAACCTTAAGTGTGTAGACCCTACGGGTTCGGGAGACAAGCAGACATGACCGAGACGACTCTCCAGTCAATAACCAACTGCGGGATCTGGATACCCATGTTGGCTCCCACATGCTCCACGATGATCTCATCGGATGAACCACGATGTCGAGGATTCAATCAACCCCGTATGCAATTCCCTTTGTCAATCGATATGTTACTTGCCCGAGATTCGATCGTCGGTATCCCAATACCTCGTTCAATCTCGTTACCGGCAAGTCACTTTACTCGTACCGTAATGCATGATCCCGTGACCAGACACTTGGTCACTTTGAGCTCATTATGATGATGCATTACCGAGTGGGCCCAGTGATACCTCTCCGTCATACAGAGTGACAAATCCCAGTCTTGATCCATGTCAACCCAACAGACACTTTCGGAGATACCCGTAGTCTACCTTTATAGTCACCCAGTTACGTTGTGACGTTTGGTATACCCAAAGCACTCCTACGCTATCCGGGAGTTACACGATCTCATGGTCTAAGGAAAAGATACTTGACATTGGATAACTCTAGCAAACAAACTTTACGATCTTGTGCTATGTTTAGGATTGGGTCTTGTCCATCACATCATTCTCCTAATGATGTGATCTCGTTATCAATGACATCCAATGTCCATAGTTAGGAAACCATGACTATCTGTTGATCAACGAGCTAGTCAACTAGAGGCTTACTAGGGACATGTTGGTGTCTGTTATTCACACATGTATTACGATTTCCGGATAACACAATTATAGCATGAATAAAGACAATTATCATGAACAAGGAAATATAATAATAATGCTTTTATTATTGCCTCTAGGGCATATTTCCAACAGTCTCCCACTTGCACTAGAGTCAATAATCTAGTTACATCGTGATGAATCGAACACCCATGGAATTCTGGTATTGATCATGTTTTGCTCTAGGGAGAGGTTTAGTCAATGGATCTGTTACATTCAGGTCCATATGTACTTTACAAATCTCTATGTCTCCATCTTGAACATTTTCACGAATGGAGTTGAAGCGACGCTTGATGTGCCTTGTCTTCTTGTGAAACCTGGGCTCCTTGGCAAGTGCAATAGCTCCAGTGTTGTCACAGAAAAGTTTGATTGGCCCCGACGCATTGGGTATGACTCCTAGGTCGGTGATGAACTCCTTCACCCATATTGCTTCATGTGCTGCCTCCGAGGCTGCCATGTACTCCGCTTCACATGTAGATCCCGCCACAACGCTTTGCTTGCAACTGCACCAGCTTACTGCCCCACCATTCAAAATATACACGTATCCGGTCTGTGACTTAGAGTCATCCAGATCTGTGTCGAAGCTAGCGTCGACGTAACCCTTTACGACGAGCTCTTCGTCACCTCCATAAACGAGAAACATTTCCTTAGTCCTTTTCAGGTACTTCAGGATATTCTTGACCGCTGTCCAGTGTTCCTTGCCGGGATTACTTTGGTACCTTCCTACCAAACTTACGGCAAGGTTTACATCAGGTCTGGTACACAGCATGGCATACATAATAGACCCTATGGCCGAGGCATAGGGGATGACACTCATCTCTTCTATATCTTCTGCCGTGGGCGGACATTGAGCTGAGCTCAATTTCACACCTTGTAATACAGGCAAGAACCCCTTCTTAGACTGATCCATATTGAACTTCTTCAATATCTTATCAAGGTATGTGCTTTGTGAAAGACCTATGAGGCGTCTTGATCTATCTCTATAGATTTTGATGCCTAATATATAAGCAGCTTCTCCAAGGTCCTTCATTGAAAAACTCTTATTCAAGTAGGCCTTGATGCTGTCCAAGAGTTCTATATCATTTCCCATCAAAAGTATGTCATCTACATATAGTATGAGAAATGCTACAGAGCTCCCACTCACTTTCTTGTAAACGCAGGCTTCTCCATAAGTCTGTGTAAACCCAAACGCTTTGATCATCTCATCAAAGTGAATGTTCCAACTCCGAGATGCTTGCACCAGCCCATAAATCGAGCGTTGGAGCTTGCATACCTTGTCAGCATTCTTAGGATCGACAAAACCTTCCGGCTGCATCATATACAATTCTTCCTTAAGGAAACCATTAAGGAATGCCGTTTTGACGTCCATTTGCCATATCTCATAATCGTAGAATGCGGCAATTGCTAACATGATTCGGACGGACTTTAGCTTCGCTACTGGTGAGAAAGTCTCATCGTAGTCAACCCCTTGAACTTGTCGATAACCCTTAGCGACAAGCCGAGCTTTATAGATGGTCACATTACCATCCGCGTCTGTCTTCTTCTTAAAGATCCATTTATTTTCTATGGCTCGCCGTTCAACGGGCAAGTCAGTCAAAGTCCATACTTCGTTTTCATACATGGATCCTATCTCGGATTTCATGGCTTCTAGCCATTTGTCGGAATCCGGGCCCGCCATCGCTTCTTCATAGTTCGAAGGTTCACCGTTGTCTAACAACATGATTTCCAAGACAGGGTTGCCGTACCACTCTGGTGCGGAACGTGTCCTTGTGGACCTTCGAATTTCAGTAGGAGCTTGATCAGAAGTATCTTGATCATTATCATTAACTTCCTCTCTAGTCGGTGCAGGCACCTCAGGAACATTTTCTTGAGTTGTGCCAGTTTCCGGTTCAAGAGGTAATACTTCATCAAGTTCTACTTTCCTCCCACTTACTTCTTTCGAGAGAAACTCTTTCTCTAGAAAGGACCCATTCTTGGCAACAAAGATCTTGCCTTCGGATCTGAGGTAGAAGGTATACCCAATAGTTTCTTTAGGGTATCCTATGAAGACGCATTTTTCCGACTTGGGTTCGAGCTTTTCAGGTTGAAGTTTCTTGACATAAGCATCGCATCCCCAAACTTTTAGAAACGACAGCTTAGGTTTCTTCCCAAACCATAGTTCATACGGTGTCGTCTCAACGGATTTCGACGGAGCCCTATTTAAAGTGAATGCGGCAGTCTCTAAAGCATAGCCCCAAAAGGATAGCGGTAAATCAGTAAGAGACATCATAGACCGCACCATATCCAATAGAGTGCGATTACGACGTTCGGACACACCGTTACACTGAGGTGTTCCAGGCGGCGTGAGTTGTGAAACTATTCCACATTTTCTTAAGTGTGTGCCAAACTCGTGACTCAAGTATTCTCCTCCATGATCTGATCGTAGAAACTTGATTTTCCTGTCACGTTGATTTTCAACCTCACTCTGAAATTCCTTGAACTTTTCAAAGGTTTCAGACTTGTGTTTCATTAAGTAGACATACCCATATCTACTCAAGTCATCAGTGAGGGTGAGAACATAACGATAGCCACCGCGAGCCTCAACACTCATTGGACCGCACACATCAGTATGTATGATTTCCAATAAGTTGGTTGCTCGCTCCATTGTTCCTGAGAACGGAGTCTTGGTCATTTTACCCATGAGGCATGGTTCGCACGTGTCAAATGATTCATAATCAAGAGACTCTAAAAGTCCATCTGCATGGAGCTTCTTCATGCGTTTGACACCTATGTGACCAAGGCGGCAGTGCCACAAGTATGTGGGACTATCATTATCAACCTTACATCTTTTGGTACTCACACTATGAATATGTGTAGCAATACGCTCGAGATTCATTAAGAATAAACCATTTACCATAGGAGCATGACCATAAAACATATCTCTCATATAAATGGAACAACCATTATTCTCAGATTTAAATGAGTAGCCATCTCGAATTAAACGAGATCCCGGTACAATGTTCATGCTCAAAGCTGGCACTAAATAACAACTATTGAGGTTTAAAACTAATCCCGTAGGTAAATGTAGAGGCAGCGTGCCGACGGCGATCACATCAACCTTGGAACCATTCCCGACGCGCATCGTCACCTCGTCCTTCGCCAGTCTCCGTTTATTCCGCAGCTCCTGCTGTGAGTTACAAATATGAGCAACGGCACCGGTATCAAATACCCAGGAGTCACTACGAGTACTGGTAAGGTACACATCAATTACATGTATATCAAATATACCTTTTGTTTTGCCGGCCTTCTTGTCTGCTAAGTATTTAGGGCAGTTCCGCTTCCAGTGACCGCTTCCCTTGCAATAAAAGCACTCAGTCTCGGGCTTGGGTCCATTCTTTGGCTTCTTCCCAGCAGCTTGCTTGCCGGGCGCGGCAACCTCCTTGCCGTCCTTATTGAAGTTCTTTTTACCCTTGCCTTTCTTGAACTTAGTGGTTTTATTGACCATCAACACTTGATGTTCCTTCTTGACTTCTACCTCCGCTGATTTCAGCATTGAGAACAACTCAGGAATGGTCTTTTGCATCCCCTGCATGTTGAAGTTCATCACAAAGCTCTTGTAGCTTGGTGGAAGCGACTGGAGGATTCTGTCAATGACCGCATCATCCGGGAGATTAACTCCCAGCTGAGACAAGTGGTTATGTAACCCAGACATAGTGAGTATGTGCTCACTGACAGAACTATTTTCCTCCATCTTACAGCTGAAGAACTTATCGGAGACTTCATATCTCTCGATCCGGGCATGAGCTTGAAAAACCATTTTCAGCTCTTCGAACATCTCGTATGCTCCATGTCTCTCAAAACGTTTTTGGAGCCCCGGCTCTAAGCTGTAAAGCATGCCGCACTGAACGAGGGAGTAGTTGTCAACACGTGTCTGCCAAGCGTTCATAACGTCTTGGTTCTGTGGGACGGGTGGATCACCTAGCGGTGCTTGTAGGACACAATCTTTCTTGGCAGCTATGAGGATGATCCTCAGGTTCCGGACCCAGTCCGTATAGTTGCTACCATCGTCTTTCAGCTTGGTTTTCTCTAGGAACGCGTTGAAGTTGAGGACTACGTTGGCCATTTGATCTACAAGACATATTGCAAAGATTTTAGACTAAGTTCATGATAATTAAGTTCATCTAATCAAATTATTAATGAACTCCCACTTAGATTAGACATCCCTCTAGTCATCTAAGTATTACATGATCCGAGTTAACTAGACCGTGTCCGATCATCACGTGAGACGGACTAGTCAACGTCGGTGAACATCTTCATGTTGATCGTATCTTCTATACGACTCATGCTCGACCTTTCGGTCTTCTGTGTTCCGAGGCCATGTATGTACATGCTAGGCTCGTCAAGTTAACCCTAAGTGTTTTTCATGTGTAAAACTGTCTTACACCCGTTGTATGTGAACGTAAGGATCTATCACACCCGATCATCACGGCGTGCTTCGAAACGACGAACTTTAGCAACGGTGCACAGTTAGGGGAGAACACTTCTTGAATTTGTTATGAGGGATCATCTTATTTACTACCGTTGTTCTAAGTAAACAAGATGCAAAACATGATAAACATCACATGCAATCAAATAATAAACGTGACATGATATGGCCAATATCACGTCGCTCCTTTGATCTCCATCTTGGGGCTCCATGATCATCTTGTCACCGGCTTGACACCATGATCTCCATCATCATGATCTCCATCATCGTGTCTCCATGAAGTTGCTCGCCAACTATTACTTCTACTACTATGGCTAACGCGTTTAGCAATAAAGTGAAGTAATTTACATGGCGATTCTCGATGACACGCAGGTCATATAAAAGAATAAAGACAACTCCTATGGCTCCTGCCGGTTGTCATACTCATCGACATGCAAGTCGTGATTCCTATTACAATAGCATGAACATCTCATACATCACATATAGATCATTCATCATTCATCACAACTTTGGCCATATCATATCACAAACCACTTGCTGCAAAAACAAGTTAGACGTCCTCTAATTGTTGTTGCAAGTTTTTACGTGGCTGAATTAGGGTTCTAGCAAGAACGTCTTCTTACCTATGTTAAAGCCACAATGTGATTTGTCAACTTCTGTTTACCCTTCATAAGGACCCTGTTCATCGAATCCGCTCCAACTAAAGTGGGAGAGACAGACACCCGCCAGCCACCTTTATGCAACTAGTGCATGTTAGTCGGTGGAACCGGTCTCACGTAAGCGTACGTGTAAGGTTGGTCCGGGCTGCTTCATCCCACAATACCGCTGAAGCAAGATAAGACTAGTAGCGGCAAGAAAGTTGACAAATCTACGCCCACAAAAAATTGTGTTCTACTCGCGCAAGAAGAACTACACATAGACCTAGCTCATGATGCCACTGTTGGAGAACGTTGCAGAAAACAAAAAATTTCCTACTCGTTTCACCAAGATCCATCTAGGATTTCATCTAGCAACGAGACATCAGATACATCTACATACCTTTGTAGATCGCGCACGGAAGCGTTCAAAGAACGGTGATGATGTAGTCGAACACGACGTGATCCAAATCACCGATGATCAAGCGCCGAACGGACGGCACCTCCGCGTTCAACACACGTACGGGACGGGAGACGTCTCCTCCTTCTTGATCCAGCAAGGGGAGGAGGAGAAGTTGATGAAGATCCAGCAGCACGACGGCGTGGTGGTGGATGCATGGCGTCACAGTAGCAGGGCTTCGCCTATACTACGAGGGAGAGACGTAACGGGGAGAGAGGGAGGCGCCAAGGCTCAGGTATGAAGTCCTCCCCTCTCCTCAACTATATATAGGGGTGCCAAGGGGGGGGGGCGCCGGCCCTAGTAGATGGATCTACTAGGGGGGGGGCGGCCAAGGGTGGGGGGCTTGCCCCCCAAGCAAGGGGGCGCCCCCCTTAGGGTTCCCCCCAACCCTAGGCGCATGGGCCCTTGGGGGGTGGCGCCCCAGCCCACTTTGGGCTGGGTTCCCTCCCACTTCAGCCCATGGGGCCCCCCAGGAGAGGTGGCCCCACCCGGTGGACCCCCGGGACCCTTCCGGTGGTCCCGGTACAATACCGATGACCCCGAAACTTGTCCCGATGGCCGAAACAACACTTCCTATATATAATTCTTTACCTCCGGACCATTCCGGAACTCCTCGTGACGTCCGGGATCTCATCCGGGACTCCGAACAATATTCGGGTTACTGCATATACATATCTTCACAACCCTAGCGTCACCGAACCTTAAGTGTGTAGACCCTACGGGTTCGGGAGACAAGCAGACATGACCGAGACGACTCTCCGGTCAATAACCAACAGCGGGATCTGGAT
Organism: Triticum urartu; assembly: GCF_003073215.2. Lineage (NCBI taxonomy): Eukaryota > Viridiplantae > Streptophyta > Magnoliopsida > Poales > Poaceae > Triticum > Triticum urartu. Next base: position 420,462,693 of record NC_053028.1, read on the forward strand.
ACCCATGTTGGCTCCCACATGCTCCACGATGATCTCATCGGATGAACCACGATGTCGAGGATTCAATCAACCCCGTATGCAATTCCCTTTGTCAATCAATATGTTACTTGCCCGAGATTCGATCGTCGGTATCCCAATACCTTGTTCAATCTCGTTACCGGCAAGTCACTTTACTCGTACCGTAATGCATGATCCCGTGACCAGACACTTGGTCACTTTGAGCTCATTATGATGATGCATTACCGAGTGGGCCCAGTGATACCTCTCCGTCATACGGAGTGACAAATCCCAGTCTTGATCCATGTCAACCCAACAGACACTTTCGGAGATACCCGTAGTCTACCTTTATAGTCACCCAGTTACATTATGACGTTTGGTATACCCAAAGCACTCCTACGGTATCCGGGAGTTACACAATCTCATGGTCTAAGGAAAAGATACTTGACATTGGATAACTCTAGCAAACGAACTATACGATCTTGTGCTATGTTTAGGATTGGGTCTTGTCCATCACATCATTCTCCTAATGATGTGATCTCGTTATCAATGACATCCAATGTCCATAGTTAGGAAACCATGACTATCTGTTGATCAACGAGCTAGTCAACTAGAGGCTTACTAGGGACATGTTGGTGTCTGTTATTCACACATGTATTACGATTTCCGGATAACACAATTATAGCATGAATAAAGACAATTATCATGAACAAGGAAATATAATAATAATGCTTTTATTATTGCCTCTAGGGCATATTTCCAACAGTATTTAGCACACACCGCTTCATCCACATCCAACATCTCCATTGCCATCTCATAACTTTCAACCCATGACTCTGGTTGCAAATCGGCGGTGTAATTGGGCACCTGACGAGGGCCTTTAAAATCCTTGGGTAGTCGTACATTACGTAAAGCGAGGGTAAGGCACGGCACCCCTAAAGAACTGAAGACCACGCCTGGCTCCACTGAAGCGGTAGGGCGAACCAGAGTGGGTTGACGAGCTGCATGCAGAGCTGCTAACTCGGCTTCTCGACGTGCACGACCATGATCCACCACATCCTGCGCATTTGCACCGCCACCTGCCGGGTTATGCCTTCGCGGCGAGTTACGGTGACGTGCACTGCTTGACACGGCCGGATCATCCTCAACGTGCCTGCTATAGCTCCGACTTGGGCGGGGGGGTGGGGGGTGGAATGAATCCTCTCGCGACTATGCGAATAAGCCTGCTGCTGGTTTAAAGCTGTTTGAAGGAGCTCTCTGGCCCGTCGTGTCTCAATCGCCACTGGTGACTCGCCGTCAGTTGGGAGGGCTGCCAATTGTTAAGCAACGGCCACAATGTTATCCAACGGGTTGGAGTAATGCCCCGGGGGCGTCGGAACATACTGCGGCACAACGTTGTTCTAACGAGGCAGGTTCATCGTGCGCGGCTGAACCGGTGCTTCTGTTCCCGGCGCCTCCGTCCGGTTTACCACTGGCTGGTTACTGGTTCCGGCTCCTGGCATGTTGAAGAGATTCCTTGGCTCATAACCCGGCGGGAGGTGTGACCGATATCTCCTTCTCATGACCTCATCTGAGTCATTCTGGTCCAACCTAAGCTGGTAGGCCTTAGCTTCCAACTCGGCCCGTTCTGTAGCCATCCTGGCGTTCTCCGCTGCCAGGTCTGCTTTAGCCTGAGTTATCTGATCCTTCACCTTTTCAATCTCCGCATTGTGCTGATCTCGGGCTGCCGCGTCCACCTCCGCGGCCATCAATGTTGCCAAAGCGTCGAACAAATCAGACAAAACCTGAGCGGGAGGCAACGCAAAGCCTCCTGCTTCTGCTGGCGTTGCTGTTGCTGAACCGGAGAACATCGTCGCGGCGGTAGAAGAGTGCTACGCTGGTTGTGTGCCGGCCATGAAGACCGTGACCCGGTTTGGCAGATCGAGGGGGTCCGGAATACTGTTGCCATCGGAACTCCCACTAATCTGGCCGTCCTGCAGCTGATACAGCGACTCAGTTTCTCCGGTTGAAGATTCGTCATCGGAACAGATAAGGGTTTCTCCATCAGATGCTGGTCCATCCTCATATTCCGCTCCATGGATGACACCTACGAAAACATGCCTTGGTGCGGGCTGAACCAGGGTAGGGCTTGCATGCTGAGCCGTCTCGATGATGTCGGTGCAGGTGTCTGGCTCAGGGCCCGGTTCGCCGATCTTGTCGATGAAGACGTGAATTCCGCCAAAGGGGACCCGGTACCCGTATTCAACTGAACCGGCCTCGGGACCCCATCCTGCATTGTCGATGTAGAGGTTGCCACGACGACTCTTCGTCATCCGGCCCACAGCGTATCCCTTGAGTCCTTCGAATCTGCCCTTCAAGAACTCAAAACCACCGTGTGATAGCCCCACGGTGGGCGCCAACTGTCGTGGGTTTGTCACGGCAGATGTCCTTATGAAAGGACTTAGTCATGGAGCCATCACTACGGGTTAGCTTAAAGGGGTTAAACCGGACAAGGGACACGAGGGGTTTTTATACTAGTTGGGCCCCTTCGATGAAGGTAAAAGCCTACGTCTAGTTGTGTTGGTATTGCTCGGGTTTCGATGACCGGGGAGCGAATCCGCTTTGCCTGGCTCTCGAGCTGTCATTTGTTGTCCCTAAACCGCTGCTGGGTCATCCCTTAATATACATAGGTTGACGCCCGCCGGTTTACAGAGTCCCGAGGCCGGATCATAAACGTGTCCAGCTCGGTCTCTATCCTTCCTATCTTACAATGCAAGTTATACAATAAAGTCGGTTTACATCTATAGGTCTTAACTCGCCTTTGGGCCTTGGGCCTTCGTAAAGCGCCACCATCCTTATGTCTTCATGGGCTTCTGATCTTCTTGGAGTTAATCCGGCTACTCCTGGCCGGTTTATGTCCAGTAGTAATATCCCCAACATTAGGCCCCAGATTGTTTTGAACTTGTTCATATCAATCTTCAACACTTAGAAAAATTCTTGCCCTGGCACCTTCCAATGGATCTGGTAAACCGCCATGATGTCATCCTTTGGATCCGTAGTAAACTGCCATGATGTCATCTATTCGTTGAAGTCGAAGATACCCTTCATTAATGAATATCCAACCATCGAGGTGACATCCTTATTAACTATCCATTTTAGACTCCTCGATTCATGCACTTGTCGCTTATCGGTTCGCCCTATAAATAGGACCAAGGGTCATTCTCTTTTCCCCCTTTGTCTCTTTCGCTTCTTCTTCCTCCTCGCGATGCCCCTGCACCCGAGCGCCGCCGCCGTCGTCGAACTCCGCCTATGCCTCTCCGTTTGCCGCTGCATCGACCTGGTTGCATTAGAAAAGTGCGGCGCATCACCGCTACCTCAACAGCTGCGGTAAGCTTCCCCTCTTTTCCCTGTAGATCCGTTAGGGTTTCACGTGGGTTCTTGTTGGTCCCTTCATGTTCTTCGTCAACCCATAGTTAGTAGAACTTGTTCTTGATATATTCCTCATAGTAGCCATGAAACTCCTTATCTCAACCATTTGATCCAATCTTTAAATACATCGTAACTTGATATGGACCTTTCATGAACTGCTTTGGGACCAAGTTCTTGAGTCTCAATATTTTTCCTTTTCCTGGCTTATGGTAGATCCAAAATTTCAACGCAGTCTTGTGAAACCTGTTTTACCTTACTTAGTCATTCTTGCCTTAGATCTGTACCTTCCGCATCACATAGACGGTTTACCCTTGTAAAAAGTAATCTATTATATACCATTAGTCCCCTTGTAAAACGGCAATCCCTTTATCTCCTTTGTCATACTCCGGTTTAATAGTATGTATATACCTCTGCTTCTGCTTATTGCTTTGTCATTCATAATTGTACCAGCCTCCAGTTTACCAATTTCACATACTTGGATTCCTCTGTTCTATTGTACCTTATGCATCACTATGAATGAATTGTAAACCGGCATTTCTTTCCAGCTTTTCCTTTGCAATGGCCAAGCAGTTTTATTCCTGCAACTGGGCTCTCTCCCGGGTTACCGAGGAGCAACTGAATGGAATGGTCAAGATCGGAACCTTACCAAAGAAGCATGAGATCCGGTGGCGAGTTCCTGGGCCAGAGAATCCTCCCACCCCTAAGTAGGGGGAGGTAGTGGTGTTTGTTGATCACATAGGCCATGGCTTCAAACCACCCAGGTCAAAGTTTTTCCGGGATGTGCTTGCCAGCTTTCAGCTCCACCCTCAAGATATTGGACCCAACTCGGCATCCAATATATGCAACTTTCAAGTTTTCTGTGAAGCGTACCTCCAAGAAGAGCCAACTGTGGAGTTGTTCTGGGATTTCTTCCATCTGAACCGGCGCAATGAATTTGTAGACGGACCCAATACTGAACTCGGTGGTGTCTCCATTCAAAAAAGAAAAGAAGTTGAATTTCCTCATGCCAAGCTGCACAGTCATCCCAAAGAGTGGAATCAAACTTGGTTCTACTGTAAAGACACCTCCCCTGAAGATGAGAATCCTCTGCCGGGTTACCGTGCCCACCAGCTTGCCAACACTCATCCACTTCCTCAGCGGCCAAGTGCTCAGGAGCGGGCCCCGTATGCACCTCAACTCGCCAAGCTAAGAGCCTTCTTGGCCAACGGTTTAACAGGTGTAGACTTTCTCCGTTGTTGGGTATCTTGGAGCATCTTGCCGTTAAGTTGCCGTTCCGGCTTAATGTGCGAGTATACTGGTGAAGTAGAAGACTCCCAACGTCATACCAACATTCAGCTAACCGATGAAGAGGTCACTGAGGCCGTCAAGAAGGTATTGAACGAATCGGAAGCTGTCTGTCGCCAAACCGGACTAGACCCTTTTTACACGCAGAACAAACCGCCTGCTGTGAGTATTGTTCCTCCGCTTTACCCTTGATATCTTTAGACTGTACAATCCTTGAATACCCTTCTTTTTACTTTTAAACAGGGTGATGATCCGTTTTGGAAGAAGAAACCTCAAGAGAAAGTGGCAAAAACTGCCCGCCCTAAAACCAAAGCCGTCAAGAAAACCACAAAGCGGAAAGCACTTGAACGCATCAGTATGGAACTGGACGACGACCCGAATGAACCAGAAGTTGAGGTAGAACTTGATTCACTTGGTTCCCTTTTCATGCATCTCATTGACAATGATACTTATCAGGAGGACGTGGAGGGTAGCCAAGCTGACGATGTAGAGGTAATTATCCTTTCCTCCGGTTCAGACTCTATGCCAACACAAAAAATCCGTCAAGCGGTCCGGAAAGTAAGATTTTCTCATCCTCTTGCTCACTTGGATCCAACATTTATTTTGAAGACGCAGCAGCACGAGGCTCGCCGCACAACTCGTCACAGCGGCCAAAAGGTCACTTCAGTCGGTTTACCTGACACCCCGGTTTGAAAGCGCCGATCTAAGGTCTCACCCACTTCTGACAATTCTTATCCCAAGGCAGGCTATTTCCGACAACCTCTTAATCCGTCCGATTCAAATTATTAGGTTACACCTCCTTCATCCTCTAGCGAGTCAACAGCGACCCAACTTCCTCCTCTCAGAACTGTAGCTGGGTAAGTACTTCAACCCCTTCTTTTGATATTTTCATACTTTATATACTATGCTTAACTTTCACATCTTTTTCTGTTTTAGAGCCAAAGCCAGACCCAGCAAAAAGGCTCGGGTGAACAATCCGCCCGAAGATCAGGTGGTTCTTGAACCGGAGCAAACGGCTGAACCGGAGGGTCGAAATCCAAATCCTGAAGCTACCTTTGATGAACCACCTCCTCAAGATCACAATACTGATGAACAACCAGAAGTTGACACTGCTGTACCTGATGATGAACTGGCAAATCCCATCCAGGCTGACGATAGACCTTCTAGTCCGGTGAAAGCTACTGACACCCCATCAACTCCAGAAAAGACTACTGGAGACAAAGAAGGCGATGTTATGATTACCGGTATGAGCCACAGCTCTCCTGGCCATCCTATTATATTGGCGAAACATAGTGCCCAGGAAGAGCGTGCTGCCATGGAAAAAGGCAAATGGAGCACCGACTTGTCAAGTTACGCCCATCTCAGCGCTCAAGAACTCCACTCCGGTTTTCTAAACCGTCTCCACTCAAACAGTGATTATGAAGCCGGTTTGGTGAACCTAATGAAGGAACGCTATGAGGTATTTTCATCACTTTTCCTTTCTTAAATCCAAAGTACAAGTATCATCCCAAGTAGCCCACAAGGGCCGGTTTATCTTTGCAAGGTAAACCGGGTCTTGAATCAATGCGTCAACTTTGAACAGATGTACATTAGCCCCCAAGTGTTAAGGATAATGCTTGCATTGTACTTGAGACTTGCGAAAAATATGTTGATGATAGAGTAAATAGGCATTAGCCCCCAAGTACAAAGTGCACAACTTGTTATACGCTTGGTACTTCATAACCTGTCTTTATGATATATCTCACCTTTGTAGGCTGAGCTGAATAAGAAGGATGCTCAAACCGCGGACCTTTAAGAGAATGTTAAATCTCAACAAGCAGAGGCTTCCAAAGCCAAAGAAGAGCTGACCAATGCCTTAGCAGCTATGGAGAAGCTGAAAGAAACCTTTGACAAAGAGCGTGCAGACTGGGAGACGGAAAAGGCTAGTTTAACAAAGAAGGCCGAGGACGCAGAGGCAGTCCTGAAGTCGGTGGTTGAAAAACCGACCGGCTTAAAGCGGCAGATTAATGCCATGACTTCTGCTGTGTTTGGTAAGTACCCTCTCGTGTAGTTTTTCTAATTCATAAGATCTTATCAATGACCGGTTTACTGATGCTTAACCATGATAGGGACCCGCATTGCTCATCTGGGCTCTGACATGCAGATGAAGCTTAAAGCGGCCTACACCTTGATAGAACAGCTATTCTCTGGATCCCAGCGAGCCATTTGCACCGCAGCTTATTGAAGGAAATATGCCCTAGAGGCAATAATAAAGTTATTATTTATTTCCTTATATCATGATAAATGTTTATTATTCATGCTAGAATTGTATTAACCGGAAACATAATACATGTGTGAATACATAGACAAACAAAGTGTCACTAGTATGCCTCTACTTGACTAGCTCGTTAATCGAAGATGGTTATGTTTCCTAACCATGAACAAAAGAGTTGTTATTTGATTAACGGGATCACATCATTAGAAGAATGATGTGATTGACATGACCCATTCCATTAGCTTAGCACCCGATCGTTTAGTATGTTGCTATTGCTTTCTTCATGACTTATACATGTTCCTATGACTATGAGATTATGCAACTCCCGTTTGTCGGAGGAACACTTTGTGTGCTACCAAACGTCACAACGTAACTGGGTGATTATAAAGGAGCTCTACAGGTGTCTCCAAAGGTACATGTTGGGTTGGCGTATTTCGAGATTAGGATTTGTCACTCCGATTGTCGGAGAGGTATCTCTGGGCCCTCTCGGTAATGCACATCACATAAGCCTTGCAAGCATTGCAACTAATGAGTTAGTTGTGAGATGATGTATTACGGAACGAGTAAAGAGACTTGCCGGTAACGAGATTGAACTAGGTATTAACATACCGACGATCGAATCTCGGGCAAGTAACATACCGATGATAAAGGGAACAATGTATGTTGTTATGCGGTCTGACCGATAAAGATCTTCGTAGAATATGTGGGAGCCAATATGAGCATCCAGGTTCCGCTATTGGTTATTGACTGGAGATGTGTCTCGGTCATGTCTACATTGTTCTCGAACCGTAGGGTCCGCACGCTTAACGTTACGATGACAGTTTCATTATGAGTTTATGTATTTTGATGTACCGAAGGTTGTTCAGAGTCCCGGATGTGATCATGGACATGACGAGGAGTCTCGAAATGGTCGAGACATAAATATCGATATATTGGAAGCCTATATTTGGATATCGGAATCGTTCCGGGTGAAATCGGGATTTTACCGGAGTACCCCGGGGGTTACCGGAACCCCTCGGGGGTTATTGGGCCTACATGGGCCTTAAGGGAGAAGAGGAAAGGAGGCAAGAGGTGGCCGCGCGCCCCTCCCCTTCCTAGTCCGAATAGGACAAGGGAAGGGGGGCGGAGCCCCCCTTCTTTCCTTTCCCTCTTCCTCCTCTTTCCCCTTCTCCTTATCCAACTAGGAAAGAAGGGAGTCCTACTCCCGGTGGGAGTAGGACTCCCCCTTGGCGCACCCTCCTTGGCCGGCCGCCCCCTCCCCTTGGCTCCTTTATATATGGGGGCAGGGGGGCACCCTAGGACACACAAGTTGATCTTCATTATCGTTCCTTAGCCGTGTGCGGTGCCCCCCTCCACCATATTCCACCTCGGTCATATTGTAGCGGTGCTTAGGCGAAGCCCTGCGACGGTAGAACATCAAGATCGTCACCACGCCGTCGTGCTGACGGAACTCCTCCCCGACGCTTTGCTGGATCGGAGCCCGGGGAGCGTCATCGAGCTGAACGTGTGCCAAGAACTCGGAGGTGCCGGAGTAATGGTGCTTGGATCGGTTGGATCGTGAAGACGTACGACTACATCAACCACGTTGTCACAATGCTTCCGCTGTCGGTCTACAAGGGTACGTAGATCACACTCTCCCCTCTCGTTGCTATGCATCACCATGATCTTGCGTGTGCGTAGGAATTTTTTTGAAATTACCACGTTCCCCAACAGTGGCATCCGAGCCTAGGTTTTATGTGTTGATGTTATTTGCACGAGTAGAACACAAGTGAGTTGTGGGCGATATAAGTCATACTGCTTACCAGCATGTCATACTTTAGTTCGGCGGTATTGTTGGACGAAGCGGCCTGGACCGACATTATGCGTACGCTTACGCGAGACCGGTTCTCCCGACGTGCTTTGCACAAAGGTGGCTAGTGGGTGACAGTTTCTCCAACTTTAGGTGAACCGAGTGTGGCTACGCCCGGTCCTTGCGAAGGTTAAAACAGCACCAACTTGACAAACTATCGTTGTGGTTTTGATGCGTAGGTAAGATTGGTTCTTGCTTAAGCCCGTAGAAACCACGGAAAACTTGCAACAACAAAGTAGAGGACGTCTAACTTGTTTTTGCAGGGCATGTTGTGATGTGATATGGTCAAGACATGATGCTAAATTTTATTGTATGAGATGATCATGTTTTGTAACCGAGTTATCGGCAACTGGCAGGAGCCATATGGTTGTCGCTTTATTGTATGCAATGCAATCGCGCTGTAATGCTTTACTTTATCACTAAGCGGTAGCGATAGTCGTGGAAGCATAAGATTGGCGAGACGACAACGATGCTACGATGGAGATCAAGGTGTCGCGCCGGTGATGATGGTGATCACGACGGTGCTTCGAAGATGGAGATCACAAGCACAAGATGATGATGGCCATATCATATCACTTATATTGATTGCATGTGATGTTTATCTTTTATGCATCTTATCTTGCTTTGATTGACGGTAGCATTTTAAGATGATCTCTCACTAATTATCAAGAAGTGTTTCCCTGAGTATGCACCGTTGCAAAAGTTCTTCGTGCTGAGACACCACGTGATGATCGGGTGTGATAGGCTCTACGTTCAAATACAACGGGTGCAAAACAGTTGCACACGCAGAATACTCAGGTTATACTTGACGAGCCAAGCATATACAGATATGGCCTCGGAACACGGAGACCGAAAGGTCGAGCGTGAATCATATAGTAGATATGATCAACATAGTGATGTTCACCAATGAAACTACTCCATCTCACGTGATGATCGGACATGGTTTAGTTGATTTGGATCACATGATCACTTAGAGGATTAGAGGGATGTCTATCTAAGTGGGAGTTCTTAAGTAATATGATTAAATTGAACTTAAATTTATCATGAACTTAGTCCTGGTAGTATTTTGCAAATTATGTTGTAGATCAATAGCTCGCGTTGTTGCTTCCCTGTGTTTATTTTGATATGTTCCTAGAGAAAATTCTGTTGAAAGATGTTAGTAGCAATGATGCAGATTGGATCCGTGATCTGAGGTTTATCCTCATTGCTGCACAGAAGAATTATGTCCTTGATGCACCGCTAGGTGACGGACCTATTGCAGGAGCAGATGCAGACATTATGAACGTTTGGCTAGCTCAATATAATGACTACTTGATAGTTTAGTGCACCATGCTTAATGGCTTAGAATCGGGACTTCAAAGAGGTTTTGAACGTCATGGAGCATATGAGATGTTCCAGGAGTTGAAGTTAATATTTCAAGCAAATACCCGAGTTGAGAGATATGAAGTCTCCAACAAGTTCTATAGCTAAAAGATGGAGGAGAATCGCTCAACTAGTGAGCATGTGCCTAGATTGTCTGAGTACTACAATCGCTTGAATCAAGTGGGAGTTAATCTTCCAGATAAGATAGTGATTGACAGAATTCTCTAGTCACCATCACCAAGTTAGTAGAACTTCGTGATGAACTATGATATGCAAGGGATAACGGAAACGATTCCCAAGCTCTTCGTAATGCGGAAATTGACGAAGGTAGAAATCGAGAAAAACATCAAGTGTTGATGGTAGACAAGACCACTAGTTTGAAGAAAAGGGCAGAGGGAAGAAGGGGAACTTCAAGAAGAACAACAAGCAAGGTGCTGCTCAAGTGAAGAAGCCCAAGTCTGGTCCTAAGCCTGAGACTAAGTGCTTCTACTGCAAAGGGACTGGTCACTGGAAGCGGAACTACCCCAAGTGATTGGCGGATAAGAAGGATGGCAAAGTGAACATAAGTATATTTGATATACATGTTATTGATGTGTACTTTACTAGTGTTTATAGCAACCCCTCAGTATTTGATACTAGTTCAGTTGCTAAGATTAGTAACTCGAAATGGGAGTTGCAGAATAAACAGAGACTAGTTAAGGGTGAAGTGACGATGTGTGTTGAAAGTGGTTCCAAGATTGATATGATCATCATCGCACAGTCCCTATACTTTCGGGATTAGTGTTGAACCTGAATAAGTGTTATTTGGTGTTTGCGTTGAGCATGAATATGATTTGATCATGTTTATTATAATACGGTTATTCATTTAAGTAAGAGAATAAATTGTTGTTCTGTTTACATGAATAAAACCTTATATGGTTACACACCCAATGAAAATAGTTCGTTGGATCTCGATCGTAGTGATACACATAATCATAAATTTGAAACCAAAAGATGCAAAGTTAATAATGATAGTGCAACTTATTTGTAGCACTACCGTTTAGGTCATATTGGTGTAAAGCGCATGAAGAAACTCCATGCTGATGGGATTTTGGAATCACTTGATTATGAATCACTTGATGCTTGCGAACCATGCCTCATGGGCAAGATGACTAAGACTCCGTTCTCCGGAGCGAGCAACTGACTTATTGGAAATAATACATACTGATGTATGCGGTCCGATGAGTGTTAAGGCTCACGGCAAGTATCGTTATTTTCTGAACTTCACAGATGATTTGAGCAGATATGGGTATATCTACTTGATGAAACATAAGTCGAAACATTTGAAAAGTTCAAAGAATTTCAGAGTGAAGTGGAAAAACATCGTGACAAGAAAATAAAGTTTCTATGTTCTGATCGCGGAGACAAATATTTGAGTTACGAGTTTGGTCTTCAATTAAAACAATGTGGAATAGTTTCACAAACTCATGCCACATGGAACACCACAGCATAATGGTGTGTCCGAACGTCATAACCGTAATTTATTGGATATAGTGCAATCTATGATGTCTCTTACCGATCTACCACTATCGTTTTGGGGTTATGCATTAGAGACAGCTACATTCACATTAAAAGGGCACCATCTAAATCTGTTGAGAAGACACCGTATGAACTGTGGTTTGGCAAGAAACCAAAGTTGTCGTTTCTTAAAGTTTGGGGTTGCAATGCTTATGTGAAAAAGTTTCATCCTGATAAGCTCAAACCCAAATCGGAAAAGTGTGTCTTCATAGGATACCCAAAAAGTTACTGTTGGGTACACCTTCTATCACAGATCCAAAGGCAAGACATTCGTTGCTAAGAATGGATCATTTCTAGAGAAGGAGGTTCTCTCGAAAGAAGTGAGTGGGAGGAAAGTAGAACTTGATAAGGTAATTGTACCTTCTCCCTTATTGGAAAGTAGTTCATCACAGAAATCTGTTCCTGTGACTACTACACCAATTAGTGAGGAAGCTAATGATGATGATCATGTAACTTCAGATCAAGTTACTACCGAATCTCATAGGTAAACCAGAGTGAGATCCGCACCAGAGTGGTACGGTAATCCTGTTCTGGAGGTCATGCTACTTGACCATGATGAACCTATGAACTATGAAGAAGCGATGGTGAGCCCAGATTCCGCAAAATGGCTTGAGGCCATGAAATCTGAGATGGGATCCATGTATGAGAACAAAGTATGGACTTTGGTTGACTTGCCCGATGATCGGCAAGCCATTGATAATAAATGGATCTTCAAGAGGAAGACGGACACTGATAGCGGTGTTACTATCTACAAAGCTAGAATTGTCGCAAAAGTTTTCGACAAGTTCAAGGTGTTGACTACGATGAGAGTTTCTCACTCGTATCTATGCTTAAGTCTGTCCAAATCATGTTAGCAATTGCCGCATTTTTATGAAATCTGGCAAATGGATAAACAAAACTACATTCCTTAATGGATTTAAAGAAGAGTTGTATATGATGCAACCAGAAGGTTTTTGTCAATCCTAAAGGTGCTAACAAAATATGCAAGCTCCAGCGATCCATCTATGGACTGGTGCAAGCATCTCGGAGTTGGAATATACGCTTTGATAAGTTGATCAAAGCATATAGTTTTATACAGACTTGCGGTGAAGCCTATATTTACAAGAAAGTGAGTGGGAGCACTACAACATTTCTGATAAGTATATGTGTATGACATATTCTTGATCGGAAATAATGTAGAATTATTCTGCAAAGCATAAAGGAGTGTTTAAAAGGATTTTTTTTCAAAGAAAACCTAAGTGAAGCTGCTTACATATTAAGCATCAAAATCTATAGAGATAGATCAAGACGCTTGATAAGTTTTTTCAATGAGTACATACCTTGACAATATTTTGAAGTAGTTCAAAAATGGAACAGTCAAAGAAAGAGTTCTTGGCTGTGTTACAAGGTATGAAATTGAGTAAGACTCAAAGCCCGACCACGGCAGAAGATAAAAAGAGAATGAAAGTCACTCCCTATGCCTCAGAAATAGGTTCTATAAAGTATGCCATGCTGTGTACTAGATCTATTGTATACCCTACACTGTGTTAAGCAAGGGAGTACAATAGTGATCTAAGAGTAGATTACTGGACAGCGGTCAAAATTATCCTTAGTGGAATAAGGAAATATTTCTCAATTATGGAGGTGACAAAAAGGTTCATCGTAAAAAGTTACGTCGATATGTCTCGGTCATGTCTACATTGTTCTCGAACCGTAGGGTCCGCACGCTTAACGTTACGATGACAGTTTCATTATGAGTTTATGTATTTTGATGTACCGAAGGTTGTTCAGAGTCCCGGATGTGATCATGGACATGACGAGGAGTCTCGAAATGGTCGAGACATAAAGATCGATATATTGGAAGCCTATATTTGGATATCGGAATCGTTCCGGGTGAAATCGGGATTTTACCGGAGTACCGGGGGGGGGGGGGTTACCGGAACCCCCCGGGGGGTTATTGGGCCTATATGGGCCTTAAGGGAGAAGAGGAAAGGAGGCAAGAGGTGGCCGTGCGCCCCTCCCCTTCCTAGTCCGAATAGGACAAGGGAAGGGGGGCGGAGCCCCCCCCCTTTCCTTTCCCTCTTCCTCCTCTTTCCCCTTCTCCTTATCCAACTAGGAAAGAAGGGAGTCCTACTCCCGGTGGGAGTAGGACTCCCCCTTGGCGCACCCTCCTTGGCCGGCCGCCCCCTCCCCTTGGCTCCTTTATATACGGGGGCAGGGGGGCACCCTAGGACACACAAGTTGATCTTCGTGATCGTTCCTTAGCCGTGTGCGGTGCCCCCCTCCACCATATCCCACCTCGGTCATATTGTAGCGGTGCTTAGGCGAAGCCCTGCGATGGTAGAACATCAAGATCGTCACCACGCCGTCGTGCTGACGGAACTCCTACCCGACGCTTTGCTGGATCGGAGCCCGGGGAGCGTCATCGAGCTGAACGTGTGCCAAGAACTCGGAGGTGCCGGAGTAACGGTGCTTGGATCGGTCGGATCGTGAAGACGTACGACTACATCAACCGCGTTGTCACAACGCTTCCGCTATCGGTCTACAAGGGTACGTAGATCACACTCTCCCCTCTCGTTGCTATGCATCACCATGATCTTGCGTGTGCGTAGGAATTTTTTTGAAATTACTACGTTCCCCAACACTTATAACAAGCCTCCGCCATCGCTGATAAAAGAAACCATTGAAAAGCTGGCCATGCTACCTGCCCGGATCAACGAACTGAAGAGATCAACCGCAAGATCAGGAGCGCTGACCGCGCTAATCCGGGGCAAGGCGTGGATTCCGGATCTGGAACCGGCAGATATCATCAAAGGGTATCCTGGTGTGAAAGAAGATGGCTCAGACTTCAATAACGACGATCTCCGAAGGCTGACAAAGGAGATGCGATCGATAGCAAGCAAACTAGCGGAGGACACGGATCTATCTCATTTTCAACCGGTTTATGATGCTGAGGGAAAAAGACAGCCCGCGTTGATCCATAATGTTGAAGATCTTGTGCCACCAATCCATAAGCATACTTACGCTCCTGACATTGACCCCTCCAATCTTATCCATGAAGAGGCCGTTTTTCAAGCCTTAACCGGAATCGATTGGTCAACGGTTGATTTCCAGCGTCTGGGGAGGGATGAAGAGAATGTGATCGCGCAAGATGACCCTCAATCGTCAAGCCGTCCCGATGAGGAATCCTAAACCGGTGGTCGGTTTACTAGTTGCAGTTTTCCACGCTTTGAAAACAATTATCCAATTTGGGATGTTTATAGAGCCTTGTAATAGGATTGCATGAACACCTTTATCTGCCATGCCATCGAGCATGTTTGTTTTGGTTGATACCTGTAAACTTGTTCTGCCTTTGGGATCTATTTATGCATAGTCCATTATGATTTGTGTTCCTGCATATAAGAACTTGAAAGTGTCCTAGTGGTTTACCACTGGATGGGTCATGATGCCCAAAAAATATACACATAACTTGGATGGACAACCAAGATTTGTAAAAATAGATGATACCTGTCACATACCTCGTTGGCTGACCAACTGTTTGTATACTAAGGGTGAAAAACACCAATCTAGAGTGTTGATGACTCCTTGCCCTCTTGCCGGTTCATATAAAAACCAAGACGGGCTATAAGAGCCGCTGATTTATTCGTATAATGCTGGTGACATCTAGTCAAAACCAGACCGGAGCAACATACTGCCGGTTTAAAACTAATCATGTACTGACAACTAAGCATTGAAAGTCATGCCGGGTTGTACTAAATGCCGGTTGATCAGAAAATATTCATAAATCCCTTATTAAAAGATTATAAAAACAGCAAAGAAAAAAGAAATATTATAAATTATAGTTTCTTATTATAAGCAGTAGGAACAACTGGATCTACATTGTAAATTATAGTTTCTTATTTAACTGGTACCGTTTCTTTAATATCTTCTTTAATAGGCGGGTGATATTTAAACCACTTCTCTTTTGGGAGATAAACTTGAATAGCAAATGATTCACAAATGGAGGCTACTATCTCAGACTCGAGTCCATATTTAGTGCTAAACTTTTGAAAAGCATCAATATTCATAAAAGATTTGACACAATCATACTTAAGTTTAATACCTGACTCTTTACCTTCGTCGAGTTCCCAATCTTCAGAGTTGCGTTTAATTCTTTCCAAAAGATCACACCGGAATTCAATAGTCTTCTTCATAAAAGAATCAGCACAAGAAGTATCAAGCATTGTTTGATCATTATGAGAAAGCCGAGCATAAAAATTCTGGATAATAATTTCTCTTGAGTGCTCATGATTGGGGCATGAATGCAACATTGACTTCAGCCTCCCCCAAGCTAGAGCGATATTTCTCCTTCACGAGGCCAAAAATTATATATGTAATTTCGATCACGATGAACTAGATGCATAGGATAATTTTTTTGATGGAATTCCAATTTCAATTGATTTCAATTCCAGGATCCAATATCATCGCATAGCATATACCATGCCAATGCTTTTCCCTTCAAAGATAAAGGGAAAACCTTCTTCATAACTTCATCTCCGGGTAAACCTACAAGCTTGAACAATCCACAAATTTGTTCTACATATATCAAGTGCATATCAGGATGTTCGGTTCCGTCTCCTGCATAAGGGTTAGCTAGCAGTTGTTCTATCATACCCGAAGGAATTTCATAGTCAATATTTTCAATAGGTGCAGTAGGTTGAGGGGTAGCTAATTGTGGTTCCGGTCGAGGTGAAGATACCCCGAACAAACCCCTCAAAGGATTGTTTTCCATATTAACAAGTGACAATAAATTTCAGCACACTATATAAATGTTTCCTTACCAATTTCCACTTACCAAAGGCGCCTCACTCCCCGGCAACGGCGCCAGAAAATAGACTTGATGACCCACAAGTATAGGGGATCAATTATAGCTCTTTTCGATAAGTAAGAGTGTCGAACCCAATGAGGAGCAGAAGGAAATGACAAGTGGTTTTCAGCAAGATAATGTCTGCAAGTGCTGAAATTGTAAGTAACAGAGTAGTTTGATAGCAAGATAATTTGTAACGAGCAAGTAACGATAATAGTAGAAAAGGTGCAGCAAGGCATCCCAATCCTTTTGAGGCAAAGGACCTGCCAAAACGGTTTCTCATGATAAGCAAAGAGTTCTTGAGGGTACGCGGGATTTTCATCTAGCCACTTTCACCATGTTGGTTCGATTTGTGTTCGCTACTTTGATAATTTGATATGTGGGTGGACCGGTGCTTAGGTTTTGTTCTTACTTGAAAAAACCTCCTACTTATGATTAACCCTCCCACAAGCATCCGCAACTACGAGAAAAGTATTAAGAATAAATTCTGACCATAACATTAAATTTTTGGATCCAACCGGTCCCTTACAGAATAGCGCATAGACTGGGGTTTAAGCTTCTGTCACTCTAGCAACCCATCATCTAATTACTACTCCACAATGCATTCCCTTAGGCCCAAATATGGTGAAGTGTCATGTAGTCGACGTTCACATGACACCACTAAGGGAATCACAACATACATACTATCAAAATATCAAACACATATCAATTTCACATGATTACTTGCAACATGATTTCTCCCGTGACCTCAAGAACAAAAGTAACTACTCACAAATAATAATCATGCTCAAGATTAGAGGGGTATTAAATAACATATTGGATCTGAACATATAATCTTCCTCCAAATAAACCATATAGTAATCAACTACAACACTATTGGAATCAGCTTGTTTGCCGTCTACCATGACAGACGGCAAAGGCCTGCTTCGCGAACGGCAAAGTCCTTTGCCGTTCGCTGTCCGACGACAAACTGTCCGGCTGAACGAGTGCCGGCAAAGGCCTTCTTTGCCGTCTGCTTCATAGAAGCTGACGGCAAAGGGTTGTGTCGTCCGCCATCGGAGGCCAGCAGACGACAAAGATCATGGACAGCAGTGGGGTGGGGTGACGACCGTTAGGGGTTAACGGCATGCCTTGCCATCTACCAGCGGATGACAAAGAGGCAAAGCTCTTTGCCGTCTCCTGACAGACGGCAAAGAGCTCAGCTCGGCAAGCACTGGTAAGTTGCCACATGGCCAGCTATGCCGTCGGCCAGCGGACAGCAAAGAGCTTTGAATCTTTGCCGTCCGCTGGCTGACGGCATAGATGGCCCTGTTTGCCAGGCCTATTTGGGCACTTTGTCGTCTACCAGCGGACGACAAAGATTCGTCTTTGCCGTCCGCTGGCAGATGGCAAAGTGCCCAAATAGGCAGCCCAGTGTTCCCAGTTTCTACAGGTAGCTGCCACGTGGCCTCTTTGTCGTCTGCTAGCAGACGACAAAGAGGCTATATATCCCCTGTTTTTATTTGAATCCATTTAATTTGACAGGATTTCATACATAGATATACATACATACATATCAAACATATCCAACAACATATAACAGCATGTCCAACAACATATTTCATCAAATCCAACATATCCAACAACATAGTTCAACAAAGTCCATCCTACCCAACATATCCATATATACATACATATCCAGAAACAAGTTTCCAATAACATATCCATATAGACATACATATCGAAACAAGTTTTCATAAACAACAAGGAAGCACCAGAAGAATAGTACACTCCATCAATGCAAGCTTCCTCATCTAAAGCAAATCTGCAAAATGGGAAAGATGAAAGTTAGAAGAAGAAGACTATCTAGAAGAAAATGAAGAGGAGTAAAAGAAGAAGAATTTATCTTCTCTTTCTTTATCTCCTCTCCTATTCTTTATCTTCTTCTTTTCTAACTAATGTAGGTAAAAATGCCATTTTTGGGCTAAGGTAGGTAAAAATGCTAAGTGTGTAGGTAAATTTAGAGCTAAGCTATGTAAATAGATCATTTTGGAGCTAACATAGGTTAAATGGACCATATTGGAGCTAACCTAGGTAAACTTGGTCATTTTTGAGCTAACCTAGCTAATTATGCCATTTTTGACCTAACTAAGCTTATCGTGTCATTTTAGAGGACAACAAGCTAAGTATATGTCATCTAAGAGGTTAGCAAGGTTATTATGCCATTTACAAATAAAAACAAGAGGAGGAAAATAAGAAGAAGAAGAAGAAGAAGAAGAAGAAGAAGAAGAAAAAGAAGAAGAAAAGAAGAAGAAGATCTTCTTCTTCTTTTCTTCCTCTTCCTTGATTGTCTTCATCTTATTATGTCATTTGTGGACTAAATAGGCTAAATTATGTCTTAAATGGACTAAAAAGGCTAAATAAGAAGAAAAATACCGTTATCACGGAGGTGAAGGAACGGTCGGGGCTGCGCCAGTGGCAGACGGAGGTGAAGGACCGGTCGGGGTTCCGCCATTGGCAGACGTAGAAGAATTGGTCGATGCTTGTCGGGAGGCATGCTGCACCAAAGATCATTTCCAATAATGTCTCATTAACATGATGGAAATGAAATGTGAATACTAGTAACTAACGACCATTCAAATCAAACTCACCGTGGTTGCTGGAGCAATCTGGGGCACCGGCGAAGGGGTCTAACCGTTTTTCTCGCACATGGTCTA
The DNA here is from genome assembly GCF_003073215.2 of Triticum urartu. Lineage (NCBI taxonomy): Eukaryota > Viridiplantae > Streptophyta > Magnoliopsida > Poales > Poaceae > Triticum > Triticum urartu. The sequence continues at coordinate 420,481,925 of NC_053028.1, forward strand.
CACATTTGGTTCTCACCAGTCAGTCATATTAGTTAGTAATGCGAACATTACGTGCATGATTTGGCTAATATGCACGAGAAACGTACCACAAGGAGCTCGTATAGGGCCCGGTGAGACGCCTCGTTCCGGTTCCTCTCCTCCTCCAACAGCTTAGCCATCCTCTCCTCCAGCTCCCTCTCCCTCTCCGCCGCCTCCCTTTTTGCCTCCTCCTAAAGCGCCTGGGTGTTCAATCTCTCTTTCTCAACCAATGCCTGCAACGCACCACTTAGCATTGTAATCATTGACGGACACACACACAATGTAATGGAGGAAAGGTGAGAGAGTCCGTATGACTAACCGCCATGGCAAGCTCCATGGGCCATGCACGAGGCGTTATCTCAGGATCAGAGCTACTCTGGTGCTTCTTGATCCGCAGGAGAGTCCTAGGACAACGTATCAGTCCATCACCAATGGCTATGGATCCATGGGACCTCTCGCCACCAGATATCATCACCAACTCTGTATCAAAAGGATCCTGGCTCGGGTTAAAGTCCTCCCCTTTCCTCGCCTTCCCCTTTTCTCTGTACTTCACGAGCTTCTGGTGGGAGGAGATGTTGGTGAAGCTCTCTTTATGATCTAGGTCAGACTCTGAGAATGGCTTGGCCTTCTTGTACGAGGCAGTATGGGCCATGCCATAGAGGTCGAACAGATTTGGCACACGCTTCTTGTTGTGGCGCGCCTGAGAGAGAGGAACAAAATATTAGTTAAGGGCTCAAGCTAGCATGAAGAATGATGTCGCTATGTAAAAATAGTTCATTTTGGAGCTAAGTAAGGTTATTATGTCATTTTCGAGGAAAATAAGCTAAGTTTAGGTCATTTTGGAGGTAACCAAGATTATTATTGAAGGAAATATGCCCTAGAGGCAATAATAAAGTTGTTATTTATATTTCCTTATATCATGATGATTGTTTATTATTCATGCTAGAATTGTATTAACCAGAAACTTAGTACATGTGTGCATATATAGACATACAAAAGTGTCACTAGTTTGCCTCTACTTGACTAGCTCGTTGAATCAATGATGGTTATGTTTCCTAACCATAGACATGAGTTGTCATTTGATTAACGGGATCACATCATTAGAGAATGATGTGATTGACTTGACCCATCCGTTAGCTTAGCACGATGATCATTTAGTTTGTTGCTATTACTTTCTCCATAACTTATACATGTTCCTATGACTATGAGATCATGCAACTCCCGAATACCGGAGGAACACTTTGTGTGCTACCAAACGTCACAACATAACTGGTGATTATAAAGGTGCTCTACAGGTGTCTCCGATGGTGTTTGTTGAGTTGGCATAGATCGAGATTAGGATTTGTCACTCCGATTGTCGGAGAGGTATCTCTGGGCCCTCTCGGTAATGCACATCAACATAAGCCTTGCAAGCAATGTAGCTAATGAGTTAGTTATGGGATGTAGCATTACAGAACGAGTAACGAGACTTGCTGGTAACGAGATTGAACTAGGTATTGAGATACCGATGATCGAATCTCGGGTAAGTAACATACCGATGACAAAGGGGACAACGTATATCGTTATGCGGTTTGACTGATAAAGATCTTCGTAGAATATGTGGGAGGCAATATGAACATCCAGGTTCCGCTATTGGTTATTGACCGGAGAAATGTCTCGGTCATGTCTACATAGTTCTCGAACCCGTAGGGTCCGCACGCTTAACGTTCGGTGACGATCAGTATTATGAGTTTATGTGTTTTGATGAACCGAAGGTTGTTCGGAGTCCCGAATGTGATCAGGGGCATGACGAGGAGCCTCGAAATGGTCGAGACATAAAGATCGATATATTGGATGACTATGTTTGGACATCAGAATGGTTCCGGTAGGAGTTCGAACATTAACCGGAGTACCGGGGGGTTACCGAAACCCCCCGGGGAGTATATGGGTCCTATTGGGGTTTAGGGGTGAGAGGGAGGGGTTTCTTAGGGCAGGCCGTGTGCCCTCCAAGGCCTAGTCCGAATTGGACTAGGAGGGAGGGGCGGTGCCCCCTCCTTCATTCTCTTCTCTCTTCCCTTTCCTACTCTCCTACTCCTACTAAATGGAAAGGGGGAATCCTACTCCCGGTGGGAGTAGGACACCCCATGGTGCGCAGTAGTAGAGGGCCGGCCCTCCCCCTCCTCCACTCCTTTATATACGGGGAGGGGGGAACCCCATAGAGACAAGTTGAGCATTGATCTTTTAGCCGTGTGCATTGCCCCCCTCCACCATAATCAACCTTGGTCATATCACAGTGGTGCTTAGGCGAAGCCCTGTAATGGTAGCATCATCATAACCATCATCACGCCGTCGTGCTGACGAAGCTCTCCCTCGACACTCTGCTGGATCGTGAGTTCGTGGGACATCACCGAGCCGAACATGTGCAGACCGCGGAGGTGTCGTACCTTCGGTACTAGGATCGGTCGACCGTGAAGACGTACGACTACATCAACCGTGTTTTCATAATGCTTCCGCTTACGGTCTACGAGGGTACGTAGACAATACTCTCCCCTCTCGTTGCTATGCATCACCATGATCTTGCGTGTGCGTAGGATTTTTTGAAATTACTGTGTTCCCCAACAATTATGCCATTTTTGACCAAAGTATGATAGTTATGTCATTATTGAGCTATCCTAGGTAGTTATGCCATTTTTAGCTAACTAAAGCATATTTAGCCATTTTATAGAGCTATCTAAGGTTATTATGCCATTTTAGAGCTAATTATGTCATGAATGAAGTAGCTACGATTAGTTTAGTTCATTATTGAGCTATCCAAGGTAGTCATGCCATTTTTTTAACTAACTAAAGCATATTAAGTCATTTTATAGAGCTATCTAAGGTTATTATGTCATTTTAGAGCTAAATATGTCATAAATGAATTAGCTAAGATTAGTTTAGGTCATTATTTAGCTATCCTAGGTAGTTATGCCATTTTTAACTAACTAAAGCATATTTAGTTATTTTATAGAGCTATCTAAGGTTATTATGTCATTTTAGAGCTAATTATGTCATAAATGAACTATCCAAGGTAGTTATGCCATTTTTTAACTAACTAAGCATATTAAGTCATTTTGGAAGGGAAAAATGCTAGCATGAAGAATGAAATTGCATGAATCATGTAGCAAACCACATACCCAGTGATCCCCGTACTCAAACAGGTTGGAGCTCCCTTGATGGTGTGGCACACCTTCCATTTGTTCACGCTTATCCTTGGCCCTATGGTGTTCGACTAGCCATTGGGGAGAGCACCATGCATCCACCAACACCTCCCAACAGTCTATCTTATCCGCACACCATCTTGGGGGCACCTAAGTTAGTCAAGAGAAATTTCAGCGCTACGCCTACGAATCAAATCAAGAAAACTAAGTTCAAGGCCTTAAGAATAGGTAATTACCTGCATGTACTTCTCCTTACTCAGAAACTTGCCGCGACACTTCGACTTGGCCCTCCTAATACCCTTCGAGGCGTAGTAGTCTCGAACGGCCTGCACCCGAGCCTCGTGCCATAACTTCTGAAGTAGGCGCTTGCACTCGGCTTCGATAACCATAGATGCGGCCTCCTGCTCTCCCTCTGAAACCCTGTAGAAGGTCTGCAACCAAACAAGACAACAGTCATTAGTACAATCACTAGGTAGTGTTGATTTTTAATTCTGTAAAGGAGAAATTACCCAAAACCAACGGAACACAATGTCGGCCACCGTCTCACACAAGACACTGACGACCATCTCCTCCGGCGAGGCCGGGGAAACCGAGTACAACTCCCAGCTCAGTGCTAGCTGTGGAATCTGACCCTCACCGGGCAACGTGACCCACCCAGGGAAGTGTTGCCGGCAAAGGACACCAAGGACCTGGTTGGGCCTGCGGGCGCCACGGGGGTGTACCCAGCGCCTGCAGTATAACAAGGCCAACACATTAGATATTAATTTGAAGAAACATGAAGGCAAAAGGTTAAAAAGAGTAAATGCACTTACTTCAACCCATTAGGCACAATCAACCACCTCTGGTCGGGGGTCGTCGGCATGGGCGGGAGCTTTGTACATCCATGCTTGTAGACCTTCTTGCCCTTCTCACCCAGCTTGTCATCGCTGTAGCTATCATCATAAAAGGTGTCCTCGCTACCATCAGTAGGGCCACTAGCCCCCGGAGTCTCGTGGGAAGAAGATTCCGGGACCGGAGTCTCGTGGGAAGAAGACCCCGGGACCCGAGTCTTCTGGGACAAAGACTCTGGGACCGGACTCATGTGGGGCGAAGGATCGGCGACACGAGTCTGCTGGGGCGAAGGATCGGCGACCTGAGTCTGCTGGGGCGAAGGATCGGCGACCTGAGGCTCATGGACCAGAGTCGGAGACGGGTCCACATCAGACGGAGCAGTCCTATGGTCGGGTGAATCAGCTAGGGGTGGCGGCGAGGAAGGCGTAGCAGCCTTCCTACCTCTCCCGCTGCCATGTCCACCTCTAGCAGCCTTCTTCATCCTCCCCCGACCTCTCCCAGCCGAAGAAGAAGCGTCCGCCGCTGCTGTCTGCATACTGTCTAGCAGCGCTCTCTGGAGTGGCTGGGGTGGAATAATGGAACTACCCCTCCCAGTAGCGCTCACAGGAGGCTCAGGGCGCTCTAGACCCTTGCCGACCATCTAGTTAACACCTGCAATGACAAAAAGTAAATGAAATTAGTACAACATAAAAAATTTGAATACCTGACATGAATAATATGTATATAATTTAAGTGTATCATCATCATGAACATAATAAAAAATTGAATACCTCACATTACTAATATTACTCTGAATCGTCTATATATGCTCCGGGATCATTAAATGCATCATCATCACTATTAGTGACGTGTCATCATCATCGTCAATAAATGCATGAACATGTGGAAGGCCTCCTTTACATAATCGTTTAAGCATTAACAAGTCATCTGTAGCAGTAACTTCTTCTTGTTCCGGCTCTTCTTGTTCTGGCTCAGGGGTGAAGTCGGATTCACTATTGCTGTCTACTTCAATGTTTTGGGGTGGAGTAGAGCGGTTCTTGAAACGTTTTTGGAAAGACGTGTTTCTTGGAAGAATTCTCCGTCGTCATATGTGTCTTGGTTAATGTGAGGTTCATAATCCTCTTCATTGGGGGGAGGTGGTCTAACACGTGGCGGCACTTCATAAACGACATCCCAACCACTGAGATTTGGATCACTTTGACAGGCCCACGGTAGATACAAAACTTGGGTTGCCTGTTGAGCCGTAATATAGACATCGGGAACATCGAAATGGGTGCTTTGTTTGATTTCGACTAGCCCTATATATTCATGAGTCCTTCTAGTATCCCTCGGCTGGAACCAATAACATCTGAAGACTACGACGTTTGGTGGGTTTTCACCATAGAATTGAAGTTCATAAATTGCTTCAACTCTTCCATAATACTCGATATCTCCTTCGCCGATAGCAGAGACACAACAATTTGTAGACTTTTGTTCGGCCATACATAGCTCTTTGCCATAGGTACGAAAGCGATACCCGTTGATGTCGTATTTGTCAAATGAACGGACCTTATAGTCAAAACCATCAGCTACTTGTCTCAATTCGGCATCCATAATCTCTGAATTAGCCTACAAGTTTAATATGAAAGGATTGTTGCATTAGTCACAAATTAGCTAAAGAAATGAAATGGTCTAATGGAAATTACCGTTTTTTTGAACCAAGAGATGAAACCGGGATATTCGCCTCCTTGCTTTGCCAGAAGCTCATACGCTTCGACGGAATCCTTTTGGATCACCGCTCCATACAAGAATATGGCGACATATCGACTGCATCAAATATCCAGGAATAAGAGCAGTTCAAAGGAATTAGAAGTTGCGAAACAATGTACCGTGAACTTACTCGATGTACGACTACACTTCTGTTAGGTTGTTGAAGAGATACAGCGAAATGGTCCGCCATTCTTCAACATCCAACGATACTGGTTTCCAACCACTGGCTGGTGCGAGATTCCCTTTGAATAGGCTGTGGTTGGATCGACCCTTTTTAGGGTCATCAGCATTGTATCGAGGCTTGAGATTATGCAAATGACGATTTTTGGCTTCGTAGTGTGCTGTCATGAAGTTTGCCGCCTCCTTAGTGATGAATGCCTCGGCCATCAATGCCTCACATCTATGTTTATTTTTACATTTTGCTTGAAGTGTCTTCTGCATCCTCTCAGTTGAGTAGCACCAACAATTTTGCACCCCCCCAATCGTGCCTCGGTCGGGAGATGCAACATCAAGTGTTGCATTGGATTAAAGAAGCTTGGAGGAAAGATCATCTCTAACTTGCAGATCAACTCCGGTGCCAAATGTTCCATTTCTTCTAGGAGGCCAGGCTATAGTTCTTTCGCACAAAGAACACAGAAGAAATAGCTCAGCTCTGCCAGTACTAGCCATTCATCCTCAGGGATGAAGCCACACAACATCACCGACATTATCCGCTCAATCCATATGCGCCAATCATGACTTTTTAGACCACATATTTTCAATTTTTCAAGACTTGCTCCCCTCTTTAGATTTGCTGCATACCCATCGGGCAACATCAACTGCATTTTCACCCACAAAATAATTTCCCTCATAGCTGGCCTTCCAAGATTGAACCATGCCTTTGGCTTTGTCCAGTTCCGCTTTCCTTTCGGTTCTTGCATGTTTTGTAACGGTCTATCACATAGATCCTCTTGATCGACTCTAGCCTTAGTATTATCCTTTGATTTCCCCTCTATGCCGAACAATGTACCAAAAATGGCTTCGGCAATATTCTTTTCGGTGTGCATCACGGTGATGTTGTGTGGGCAAAGGAGGTCTTTGAAGTAAGGCAGATCCCACAAGCATGTCTTGTGAGTCCAGGCGTGTTCCTTATTATATCCCTTGAAATACCCTGGACACTCTAGATCTAGCTCGAGAGCGTTTAACTGATCTAGGGTCTGTCCTGTCAACGCAGGTGGTGCAGAGTGTTTGACAACTCTACCTTTGATGAAGTTATTCTTGTCTTTCCTGAACTTATGGCGAGAATCTAGAAACGGTCTATGCAAGTCGAAGCAAGTATACTTGTGCCATGCCGTCAGCCAATGAAACTCAAGAGCGCCCTTGCATGTGGGGCATGGGAACCTTCCATGCACACACCAGCCAACGAATAGTGCATACGCCGGCAAGTCATGTGTCGAGTACATGTACCAGACACACATTATGAAGTTCTGTTTGCTAAAGGTGTCGTATGTCTTGAACCCATTATCCCAAGCTTCTTGCAATTTGTCCTTAAGAGGATGCATGTACAATTCATATTCTTCCCCGGATAGTTGGGCCCTAGAATTATCAATGTCAGGAAAATGTTCTTTCTTTGCATAATCTGCCCGGGGGGGGGGGGAGATTGAGTGGAATGACAAACATGGGCCAACAACTGTATGGGGCTGGCGCCTGACCAAACACACTGAACCCATCTGTGTTGATGGCAACTCGAGGATGCCTTGGATCTGCCATTTTTTCCTTATGTAATGCATCAAAGCGCTTCCACGCTTCACCATCCGATGGGTGCACCATCATCACATTCCCATCTGCATCTAGTTTGGTTTGTTTGCCCGTTTTGTGCCATGCCATCTGTTTGGCCATCTCTTCAACCATGAAAAGACGTTGAAGTCTTGGTACGATTGGCATATACCGAAGAACATTAACGGGTATTTTGGTCTGCGTCTTCTCACCCATACCGTTGTCTACCACAACATACCTGGAAGAATTGAAAATGGGACAATAGTTCAAGTCCTCATACTAAAGCCTAAATAAGACACATCCTTTCTCACAGGCATGTATCTTCTCATAGGGCATCTTAAGAGCACAGAGGATTTTGTCCTACTGGTACAGGTTTGTAGGTAGCACATGGCCTTTGGTCAGAAATCATCTGAATACTGCCATCATCGCGTCGTAGCATTCTCTGCCCAAGTTGAATTGAGCCTTCAAAGCCATTATTTGTGAGATGGCATCCAGCTAATAAAGCTCAGTGTGCTCATGGATAGGACGTTTTGAGGACTCCAACATTTCAGTGAAGGCCTTTGCAGATTTCTCCATCTCCTCGTCCTCGTCCGAGCATCGTCAAAGTCTTGCACCATGTCTTCCATCCCGGTACCATGCTCGGCAGTGCGACTACGAACCACCTCGGCTCTGGCACGTTGGGAAGACTCACCATGAAATGTCCAGACCGTGTAACCAGGCGTAAAACCAAACTTCTGCAGGTCTTTACTCATTTCAAGCTCATCCCTCTTATTATAGTTGTCGCATCGGACACAAGGGCACCAGCTAAGTTTCTGGCCATTTGCAAATGCGGCTCTAACAAACCCTTTGGTTTTTGTTAACCATTCCTCGGTCCAAACATTCTGTCTAGTGTAACCGGTGTACATCCACACACGATCACTCATATTGACTTCCTACTGGACACACAAGAAATATATACATAATTAAGCAAACAATATCCATCAGTTAATGGAGTTTGTCAGTTTTATTACGTCCATCCAACCTACACGCTAATAGGTAAAGATAGGTCCTAATCCCACCCGAGTATGTGTAGATTGGGTTCGTTTTCCCATGCTCTGCTCCGGATCCGACGCAAAATTTTGGTAGCACCTCCCCGTTGTTCTCCTGATACACGTCTCAGCAATAAGTAGAGAGGATGTGTACCCGGAGAACAACAGGGAGGCACTGACGAAATTCTGCATCAGATCCGGAGTAGAGCATATGGGAAAACGAACCCAATCTACACATACTCGGGCTGTCCATGGATAATGTTGGACAATTCGAAAGAATCACGATTATAAATATGCAAATGCATGCATATTTATAGATGTAACCCTTCCGAATGGGAGACGCATAGTGGTTACGCATACTGATGATTAACATCTATAGCTAGCAAGTTTCATCGGCACAAAGACATGAGCAGAGCAAATGAAGGGGGGAGGAGGAGATGTCATTTGTGCTCACCAATGAACGTAGGGGCGGAGCTCGTCGAACGCACGGGGAGGTCGTCAAACACCACACCCTCGCAACGACGAAACAACTGCACATTTAAATCCAGTCGATCAACACACACACACACATATATATATATATATGATGTTTTGCATAACAAAATCAAAAAATATACGACCTAACTCATAATTCACAAATATATGACCCCGTCGGGGTCGGGGTTGAGGTGTGGTGTCAGGGTGTCGGGGTGTCGGGGTCGGGGTTGGGGTGTGGTGTCAGGGTGTTGGGGTCGGGGTCGGCGTTGGGGTGTGGTGTCAGGGTGTCGGGGTGTGGTGTTAGGGTGTCGGGATCGGGGTGTCGTGCCGGGGTGTCGTGTCAGGGTCGGGGTGTCAGGGTCGGGGTCGGGGTGTCAGGGTGTCGGGGTCGGGGTCGGGGTGTCAGGGTGTCGGGGTCGGGGTGTCAGAGTGTCGGGGTGTCGGGGTCAGGGTGTCTTCTTCTTCTTCTTCTTCTTCTTCTTCTTCTTCTTTCTTCTTCTTCTTCTCCCACCTCCTCTTCCTCCCTCCTCCTCTTCCTCCTTCTACTCTTCTTCTTCTTCTTCTAAACTAAAACTAAAACTAATCTAAAATAAACTAAACTAAAATAAACTAAAACTAAAACTAAACTAAAACTATAACTAAACTAAAATAGAAACTAAACTAAAAGAAACTAAAAGAAACTAAACTAAAAGAAAGGGGGGAGGAGCTCACCTGCAGGGGATCGCCGGTGGAGGAGGCGTGAGGCGGCCAATGGATGGGAGGGCGGCCACTGGAGGAGGCGGCAGCCCGGTGGAGGGGGAGGCGGACGGCCGCGGCGGGACGAGGCAGGGACGGCGACACAGGGGAGGGGGCGTGGCGGCTGGACAGCCGTGGCGCGACTGGCCGACGTGGAAGGGGCGGCGAGGGCGTGGTGGATGTGGGGGCGCCGCAGGGGAGGGGTGCGGGGCGGCCGGGGTCGGCGGCGGCGTGGGTGTGGGTGGGGGATGGTGACGCAGGGGAGGGGGCGAGGGGGGGGCGACATGCAAGGGGTGGCGGGGGCGCGGTGGAGGTCGGGGCATTGCAGGGGAGGGGTGCGGGGCGGCCGGCTACGAAGGACGGGGTCGGCGGCGGCGGCGCGGGTGTGGGTGGGGATGGGAAAGGAGACAAAGAGAGAAGAGAGAGAGAGGACAGGGGCGGGACGACCGTTTACGTACCCATTTCTTTGCCGTCCGCTGGCGGACGCCAAAGAGGTGGGGCCGGTGGGTCGTTACGGTTTAGACCTCCACTGGACCCCACCCACCTCTTTGCCATCCGCCAGCTGACGGCAAAGAAACTAGCTATGCTGACTCTTTGCCGTCAGCCAGCCGACGACAAAGAGCTGGCTGATGGCAAATCTCCTGTTTCCAGTAGTGCAAGATGTAGTCAACACTACTAGTCACCCACAAGCACCAATCTATAGTTCCGGTAACAAGATTGAACACAAGATATGAATTGGGGTTTGAGATGAGATGGTGTTGTTGAAGATGTTGATGGAGATTGCCCTCCCCAAGATGGGAGAGTTGTTGGTGATGATGATGACGACGATTTCCCCCTTCGGGAGGGAAGCTCCCCCGGCGGAATCGCTCCGCCGGAGGGCAAAAGTGCTCCTGCCCAAGTTCCGCCTTGAGACGGCAACGCTCCATCTCGAAAGTCCTCTCCTTATTTTTTCTAGGTCAAAATTACTTATATACTAGAAGATGGGCAACGGAGGTGGGCCTGGGTGAGCATAACCCACCAGGGCGCGCTTGGGATCCCTAGCACACCCAGGTGGGTTGTGCCCACCTGGTGGGCCCCCTCTAGTACTTATTTGCTCCAATATTCTTCATATATTCTATAAAAATTCTCTGTGAAGTTTCAGCCTGTTTGGAGTTGTGCAGAATACGTAGCCCGACGTAGCTTTTCCAGGTCCAGATTTCCAGCTGCCGGAATTCTCCCTCTTTGTGTATACCTTGCATATTATGATAGAAAAGGCATTATAATTACTCCAAAAAGCATTATTATGGATAAAAACATCATAAAGAATAGTAAGAAAACATGATGCAAAATGGACGTATCAGTGAGCATGTGTATGACTCAAGAGGATACGGATACATCTCACCTCGCGATTTCTAAAGTATCACGAAGAAAAGGGAACATCACATTATAACCAAAGGTTAACTTGAATGTTATTCGTGTACTCATAGGATCGCTATGTATGTCCACGGTTCCGCTATCGGTCATTCAACAAAGGGGTTTTGTTCATGTCTATGTTTTACTGAACCTACAGGGTCACAAGCTTAAGGTAATCACGATATGCTGAGTATTAGTAGGACGGGAGTAATGAGGAAATATTTTTGAAATAGTTTCCTTGTTATTTGAAACAGTTTTGAGAGGAACCAGAAGCATTTCAGGGTCACTGGAGGGTTTCGGAGTTGCTCCCCTAGTCCAGTTCGGCCCCCTTACAAGGAAAGGGGGGGCGCCTTGCTACTTGGGCCCTTGTGGCCCAAGTTGCTCTCCACCCCTTGGCCTTTTAAGGCCCATTGATATTTAAATTAAATATAAATGTTATAAACATTATATATATATAATTTAACATCCCCGAAAACATTTTCCACCTATATATAATTAATCGGTAATACCCGGTACTACCCGATATACACCGAAACCCTTCCGGTGACCCCAAACCGCTTCTGAAACCTCTTGGAACTATTCTGAATATTAATGAAACAATTCCACAAATATATTCTCATCACTTCCATCCCACTAACACTCAACAGATCGTGATTACCTTAAGCATGTGACCCCTTAGGTTCAATAAACCATAGACATGAACGAAACCCCTTTCGTTCAATGACCGATAGCGGAACCGTGGGAATCCATATCGGTCCCTATGATTACATGAATAATATTCAAGTGAACCTTTGGTTATCATGTGTTGTTCCCTTTGCTTTGTGATACTTTACAAAACATGGTGTGCATTGGTATCCTCCTGAGTCATCACCATGCTCACTATACCGTTGCTCCCTTTATCGGTTTTGTTCTTCTTTCTCGTTGACTTGTTTCGACATCCCCATGACATAGTCACCTGTGTCTGGCCAGACGATGATGGATGCCATCACGACGAGAGGGCCCTAAGAATATCTCTCCATTGTCAGAGGATCAAATCCCACTCTTGAGCTGTTCAGTCACTTGTCAAACTTTCCGGTGTGCCTGAAAGTTGTCGTTATGATCACCTTGTTACAGATGATGTTTGTGAAGGAAATATGGCCTAGAGGCAATAATAAAGTTGTTATTTATATTTCCTTATATCATGATAAATGTTTATTATTCATGCTAGAATTGTATTAACCGGAAACTTGATACATGTGTGAATACATAGACAAAACAGAGTGTCCCTAGTATGCTTCTACTTGACTAGCTCGTTAATCAAAGATAGTTAAGTTTCCTGACCATAGACATGTGTTGTCATTTGATGAATGGGATCACATCATTAGGAGAATGATGTGATGGAAAAGACCCATCTGTTAGCTTAGCATAATGATCGTTAAGTTTTATGGCTATTGCTTTCTTCATGACTTATACATATTCCTATGACTATGCGATTATGCAACTCCCGAATACTGGAGGAACACCTTGTGTGCTATGAAACGTCACAATGTAACTGGGTGATTATAAAGATGCTCTACAGGTGTCTCCGAAGGTGTTTGTTGGGTTGGCATAGATCAATGTTAGGATTTGTCACTCCGAGTATCGGAGAGGTATCTCTGGGCCCTCTCGGTAATGCACATCACTATAAGCCTTGCAAGCAATGTGAATAATGAGTTAGTTGCAGGATGATGCATTACGGAACGAGTAAAGAGACTTGCCGGTAACGAGATTAAACTAGGTATGAGGATACCGACAATCGAATCTCGGACAAGTAACATACCGATGGCAAAGGGAATAACGTATGTTGTTATTGCGGTTTGACCGATAAGGATCTTCGTAGAATATGTAGGAACCAATATGAGCATCTAGTTTCTGCTATTGGTTATTGACCGGAGATGTGTCTCGGTCATGTCTACATAGTTCTCGAACCCGTAGGGTCCCCACGCTTAACGTTCGATGATGATTTGTACTATGAGTTATGTATTTTTGGTGACCAAAGTTTGTTCGGAGTCCCGTATGAGATCACAAACATGACGAGGAGTCTCGAAATGGTCGACAGGTAAATATTGATATATTGGACGGTGATATTCGGACACCAGAATGGTTTTGGAAAGGTTCGGGTATATTTCGGAGTACCGAGGGGTTACCGGAACCCCCCAGGGAAGTATTGAGCCTACATGGGCCTTAGTGGAGAGAGAGGGGAGCCCACAAGGGGTGGAGTGTGCCCCCTTCCAAGGGAATCCGAATAGGACAAGGAGGAGGGGGCGCGCCCCCTTTCCCTCTCCCTCTCCCTCTCCTTCCTTACCCCTCCGATGAGAAAAGAAAAAGGGGGTGGGGGCGAATCCTACTAGGAGTGGTGTCCTAGTAGGACTCCCCCTGGCGCGCCCCCTTTGGTGGCCGACCTCCTCCTCTCCTCCTTTATATACGGGGGCAGGGGGCACTCCATAGCATATCAATTGTTCTCTTAGCCGTGTGCGGTGCCCCCCTCCACAGTTTACTCCTCTGGTCATAGCATCGTAGTTCTTAGGCGAAGCCTTGCACGGATCACATCACCATCACCGTCACCACGTCGTCCTGCTGACGAAGCTCTCCCTCGACCCTCTGCTGGATCAAGAGTTCGAGGGACTTCACTGAGCTGAACGTGTGCTGAACTCAGAGGTGCCGCATGTTCGGTACTAGATTGGTTGGATCACAAAGACGTTCGACTACATCAACCACGTTAACCTAACGCTTCCGCTTTCGGTGTATGAGGGTACGTGGACACACTCTCCCCCTCTCGTTGCTATGCATCTCCTAGATAGAACTTGCATGATCGTAGGATTTTTTTTTTAAATTGCATGCTACGTTCCGCAACAGTTTGAGCAACCCAAAGCCCACCGTACGGTAGGCAGTGACTGAGACACTCTCATGGTCCGAGGAACTAAAACACATGCTAACACTCCGTGTTATAATAGATGATTTCATACGATATAATACATAGTATAACATACAAGTATTGGGTCGATTCAATATCATTCTTCTAACATTATACCACCAATGGTGTTTTAGGACTACCGTTACACTTAACAATATCCTAAGATCTGGAAAACGTGATCACCAACAACACTTGAGCCGGTCTTAGAGGCGAGACCGGGAACCTATTGTTTACCGTTTATCATTTCACACATGCTTATGAGTTTTCCATTGAATCACGTATTACAGGATCATAGCAGTTATAGCATGAAATATAAACACTTAATCATGAATACCAGAAATATAATAATACAATATTATTGCCTTTAGGGCATATTTACACCAATCTCCCACTTGCACTAGAGTCAATAATCGAGTTTACATAGTCTCTTTAACATTTTGGTTATCCGGTGTTGCTCATGCTTTGCTTGTGGTAGATCCTTTGTCATCGGGTCTGACACATTCAAATCAGTGTGAACCTTGACAACTTTCACAAAACCCTTCTCGACATGCTGTCGGATAATGTGATACTTGCGTTCGATATGTCTGGTCTTCATGTGGGATCTTGGTTCCTTTGCTTGAGCAACGACACCACTATTATCACAATAGAGTGCCATTGGGTTCATGGCACTTGGGACCACGCCAACTTCAAGAAACTTCTTTATCCAGAGTGCCTCCTTCGAAGCTTCTGAAGCCGCAATGTATTCTGCTTCTGTTGTAGAATCTGCAACAGTGTTTTTGAAACTTTTCCAAACAACCACACCACCATTAAGGGTGAAAACATAACCTGATTGAGATTTTTAGTCATCTATATCAGTCATGAAGCTTGCATCGGTGTAACCATTTACAACGAGTTCTTCATCTCCTCCATAGACTAGGAGCATGTCCTTTGTCCTCCTGAGATACTTAAGAATATTTTTAATAGCTGCCAGTGAGCCAATCCAGGATCACTTCGGTAACCGCTACTAACACTTAGTGCATGGGAAACATCTGGTCTAGTACATATCATAGCATACATGATGGATCCAATTACCGAGGCATATGGGACTCCACTCATCTGCACTCGCTCATCAACTGTCTTCGGACATTGATTCTTGCTAAGTGTTGTGCCACGTGACATTGGGAGAAAACCGTTCTTTGCATTCACCATTTTAAACCTCTTTAAAACCTTGTCAATGTACGTGCTTTGGCTCAGCGCAATCAGACGTCTTGATCTATCTCTATAGATCTTTATGCCTAGTATATATGCAGCTTGGCCTAAATCCTTCATTGAAAACACACTCTTCAAATAATATTTTATTGTGCTAAGAAACTTTGTGTCATTTCCAATCAATAATATGTCATCTACCTACATGATTAAAAATGCTACAGAGCTCCCACTAAACTTCTTGTATACACAAGCTTCTTCATCAATTTTTATGAAGCCAAACTCTTTTACCACTTCATCAAAACATTGATTCCAGCTCCTTGATGCTTGCTTCAAACCATAGATTGATTTCTGAAGCTTTTACACCTTTCCGGCATCCTTTGGATTGACAAAACCTTCAGGTTGTATCATGTATACATCCTCTTTCAGAAACCCATTTAGGAAAGCAGTTTTGACATCCATCTACCATATCTCATGATCAAAATATGCAGCAATTGCCATCATAATCCGTACAAACTTAAGCATTGCTACTGGAGAGAAAGTTTCGTCATAATCAACTCCCTCAATTTGCGAAAACCCTTTTACTACTAGCATTGCTTTACAGATGGTAGGACTACCATCTGCATATGTTTTTCTTTTGAAGATCCAATTTCACTGTATGGGTTTCACACCCTCTGGAGGATCAACCAAGTTCCAAACTTGATTCTCGTACATGGACTCCATCTCGGATTGCATGGCTTTATGCCATTCTTTTGAGCTAGGCGCCGCCATCACTTCTTTGTAGTGTTCATGTTCATCTTGTTCTAAGATGAATATTTCATTATGAAACCATTCAGGAGGTTCAATAACTCTTCCAGACCTACACGGTTCAGTTATAGTTTTAACCGGTGTTTCTACCACTGGTGTAGTTACTTCTGGTTCAGTTGTGTGGACAACTTCTGGAACAGATTCCGTTTCATTAGTCCTCTCAACTTCTAAAGATTCAATAATCTCATCAAGTTGTACTGTCCTCCCACTTACTTCTTTAGCGAGAAACTCTTTCTCAAGAAAGTGTCGATTCTTTGCGACAAACACTTTGTCTTCAGACGTTTGGTAGAAGGAATACCCAATTTTTTCTTTGGCATAACCTACAAAGTAACATTTGTCTACTTTGGGATCGAGCTTATTCGGTTGTAAACGTTTTACATAAGTCTCGCAACCCCAAATCTTGATATGTGACAAATTGGGTCTCTTCTCATTCCATAACTTATATGGTGTAGTCTCAACAGACTTAGATGGTGCTTTGTTTAGTGTATATGTTGTTGTTTTAAGTGCATATCCCCATAATGATAAAGGCAGATCAGTAAGAGACATCATTGACCTCACCATGTCCAGCAAAGTTTGGTTACATCTTTCTGACACTCCATTTCTCTGTGGAGTTCCGAGAGAAGTAAGTTGTGAAACAATTCCACAATCACTTAGATGTTTGCTGAACTCATGACTTATATATTGTCCTCCACAATCTGATCGTAGAAATTTTATCTTTTTGCCACGATGATTCTCAACTTTGTTCTAAAATTCATTGAACTTTTCAAATGTTTCAGACTTGTGTTTCATCAAGTAGATATAACCATATCTACTCATCAGTGAAGGTTACGAAGTAGACGTATCCACCGCACGTCTGAATACTCATTGGACCACATACATCACTATGTATTATGTCCAATAATTCTTGCGCTCGTTCAGGATGACATATGAACTGCGTTTTGGTCATTTTACCCATCAGACAAGCTTTGCATGTATCGAATGATTCGAAATCAAATGATGTTAATACTCCATCTTTATGAAGTTTTTGCATGTGTTTCTTTCCGATATGACCAAGACGACAATGCCACATGTAAGTAGTATTATCAGTCTTCTTAAGACGTTTAGCATTAATGTTAAAAACATCTTTTTCACGTTCAAGATCCATTATGAATAAACCTCCTACAATAGGTGCAAATCCATAAAACATATCCTTATAATATATTGAACAACCATTGTTTTTCGATTTATAAGAATATCCATCATTTTATCAAACATGATACATAGATGATGTTTTTACATAACTTCGGAACAAAATAACAATTATTTAGTTCTAAAACAAATCCTGAAGGTAAACTTAAAGACATGACACCAACGGCTAGAGCGACAATCCCATCACCATTCCCGACTCGCATCACAACTTCATTTCTACTCAGATTGCAAATTTTCGGAAGTCCCTCCATCGTGTTGCAAATGTGAGCAACAGATCCGGAATCAAATACCCATGACTTGGAGTTTTCAGTAAGTAGAATATCAATAACATTAACTTGTATAACTTTACCAAAAGACAAGTTATTCTTATCTACCAGATACTTCAAGCAATTTATTTTCCAGTGTCCTATCTCTTTGCAGTAGAAACATGAAGTCTCACGAGATGCTCCACCTTTGTAACTTTTGGTGTTGCGTTTCTTCTTGAAACTTTCTGTTTTGTTCCCCAATAACTTTTGTTGGTTCTGCAACCCAATCTCAGTGGTTTTGAGCATTGCTTCATAGAGCAAAGTGAGGAGTAAGTCATTCTCTGGTGTCCTGGAAAAATCAATTCCCCTTGCAGTTATACTATCATAATAGTCTGCAAGACTAGCACCTTGCTTAAAACCTTTTAGTTATCTTGCACTCTACCATTGCTTCAGTCATCTCATGAACTTCGGCTGGTTCTTTGTGATACATGTCTCGACAATGTCGATAGTACTAAAATTGTTCTTGCGAGATAAAAACACGTTGATGACATCTTGTGACGCCCCAGGTGTCGGGTAGTCACCAAGTGGTTGATCCAACACATATTCTTTCTTTGCACTCCTGAGAACACATCTTAGAGTGTGGATCCAATTCTCATAGTTTCCACCATTCTCAGCTAACTTTTCTTTCTCAAACAGTGGTGCTAAATGGAAACTATTGCAAGCCATTGATCTACAACAACAATCACAAGATTCACTTTTAGACATAATTAATATTTAATATTGCACTAGTGAAATAAAACAAAATTTTAATTTAAAGTGCGCTCCCACTCAAATTAATATCTCTCTTACTTAATAGTGAGTGATTCAAGATCCAAGTCTAGTTCTCAGTCATTGATGTGGACATCACTGATGACAAGACCAATGGACAAATTTTGCTGATCATATCTCCATATGACTCTTGTTCATCTTTCGATGCTTTGTGCTCCGAGCTCAGAACGGTTCTGCTAAAACTTCAAGACAACCGAGTGCTATCTGCATACATGGTCTAACCATCCCGGTCTTACACCTCATGTTCCGTTTGTACTCATGTGGACATGACGCACTTCGAAACGCTACGTGTTATAGACGGTTGCAACACTGGGAAGAGCACCTTTTAACTTGATATTTACTGTGAGAGATCACCCTAATAGTTAACTACTGCACAATCAAAGGGTGCAAACAACAAAGCGATAAACATCTCAGGCAATTCGTAATAGCATGACATGGTATAGCCCTAGGCGCCGGGAGTTCTTGCTACCTCTTGAGCACTGCGTTGGTTTTCCCTTAAAGAGGAAAGGGTGAAGCAGCAAAGTAGCGCAAGTATTTCGCTCAGTTTTTGAGAACCAAGGTATCAATCCAGTAGGAGACTACACGCAAGTCCCTCGTACCTACACAAACAAATAAGAACTTCGCAACCAACACGATAAAGGGGTTGTCAATCCCTTCACGGTCACTTACGAGAGTGAGATCTGATATAGATAATAAGATAAATATTTTTGGTATTTTTATGATATAGATTGGAAGTAAAGATTGCAAAATAAAATAGATTGGAAACTTCTATGATAAAAGATAGACCCGGGGGCCATAGGTTTCACTAGTGGCTTCTCTCAAGATAGCATAAGTATTACGGTGGGTGAACAAATTACTGTCGAGCAATTGATAGAAAAGTGCATAATTATGAGAATATCTAGGCATGATCATGTATATAGGCATCATGTCCGCGACAACTAGACCGAAATGATTCTGCATCTACTACTATTACTCCACACATCGACCGCTATCCAACATGCATCTAGAGTATTAAGTTCATAAGAACAGAGTAATGCATTAGGCAATATGACATGATGTAGTGGGATAAACTCAAGCAATATGATGTAAACCCCATCTTTTTATCCACGATGGCAACAATACAATACGTGCCTTGCTGCCCCTGCTGTCACTGGGAAAGGACACCGCAAGATTGAACCCAAAGCTAAGCACTTCTCCCATTGCAAGAAAGATCAGTCTAGTAGGCCAAACCAAACTGATAATTCGAAGAGACTTGCAAAGATAACAAATCATACATAAAATATTTCAGAGAAGAATCAAATTTTGTTCATAGATAAACTTGATCATAAACCCACAATTCATCGGATCTCGACAAACACACCGCAAAAAGAATTACATCGAATAGATCTCGAAGAAGATCAAGGAGAACTTTGTATTGAGATCCAAAGAGAGAGAAGAAGCCATCTAGCTAATAACTATGGACCCGAAGGTCCGTGGTAAACTACTCACACATCATCGGAGAGGCTATGGTGTTGATGTAGAAGCCCTCCGTGATCGATTCCCCCTCTGGCGAAGCTCTGGGAAAGGCCCCAAGATGGGATCTCTTGGGTACAGAAGGTTGCGGCGGTGGAAATAGGGTTTCGTGCTGCTCCTGGATGTTTTCGGGGTATATGGATATATATAGGAGGAAGAAGTAGGTCAGTGGAGCTGCGAGGGGCCCACGAGGGTGGGGGGCGTGCCTCCCTGCCTCGTGGCCTCCTCGCTTCTTTCTTGACGTCTACCCAAGTCCCCTGGATCACGTTTGTTCCAAAAATAACTCTCCCAAAGGTTTATTCCATTTGGATTCCGTTTGATATTCCTTTTCTGTGAAACACTGAAATAGGCAAAAAAACAACAATTTGCACTGGGCCTTGGGTTAGTAGGTTAGTCCCAAAAATAATATAAAAGTTTATAATAAAGCCCATTAAACATCCAAAACAGATAATATAATAGCATGGAACAATAAAAAATTATAGATACGTTGGAGACGTATCAAGCATCCCCAAGCTTAATTCATGCCCGTCCTCATGTAGGTAAATGATAAAAACAGAATTTTTGATGTGGAATGCTACCTAGCATAATTCTCAATGTAATTTTCTTTATTGTAGCATGAATATTCAGATCCGAAAGAGTCAAGACAAAAGTTTAATATTGACATAAAAATAATAATACTTCAAGCATACTAACTAAGCAATCATGTCTTCTCAAAATAACATGGCAAAAGAAAGTTCATCCCTACAAAATCATATAGTTTGGTCATGCTCCATTTTTGTCACACAAGAATGCTCTCATAATGCACAACCCCGATGACAAGCCAAGCAATTGTTTCATACTTTAGTAATCTCAAACTTTTTTCAACTTTCACGCAATACATGAGCGTGAGCCATGGATATAGCACTATGGGTGGAATAGAATATGATGATGGGGGTAATGTGGAGAAGACAAAAAAGGAGAAAGTCTCACATCGACGTGGCTAATTAACGGGCTAGGGAGATGCCGATCAATTGATGTCAATGCAAGGAGTAGGGATTGCCATGCAACGGATGCACTAGACCAATAAATGTATGAAAGCTCAACAAAAGAAACTAAGTGGGTGTGCATCCAACTTGCTTGCTCTCGAAGACCTAGGGCATTTGAGGACGCCCATTGTTGGAATATACAAGCCAAGTTCTATAACAAAAAATTCCCACTAGTATATGAAAGTGACAAAACAAGAGACTCTCTATCATAAAGATCATGGTGCTACTTTGAAGCACAAGTGTGGAAAAAGAGGATAATAACATTGTCCCTTTTTTTGGCCTTCCCCCTTTTTTTATTTGGGACAATGCTCTATTAATGATGATCATCACACTTCTATTTATTTACAACTCAATGATTACAACTCGATACTAGAACAAAATATGACTCTATATGAATGCCTCCGGTGGTGTACCGGGAAGGGTAATGAATCAAGAGTGACATGTATGATAAATTATGCATGGTGGATTTGCCACAAATACGATGTCAACTACATGATCATGCAAGGCAATATGACAATGATGAAGCGTGTCATAAATGAAATGGTGGAAAGTTGCATGGCAATATATCTCGGAATGGCTATGGAAATGCCATAATAGGTAGGTATGGTGGCTGTTTTGAGGAAGATGTAAAGAGGCTTATGTGTGATAGAGCGTATCATATCACGGGGTTTGGATGCACCGGTGAAGTTTGCACCAACTCTCGAGGTGAGAAAGGGCAATGCACGGTACCGAAGAGGCTAGCAATGATGGAAAGGTGAGAGTGCGTATGATCCATGGACTCAACATTAGTCATAAAGAACTCACATACTTATTGCAAAAATCTACAAGTCATCAAAAACCAAGCATCACGCGCATGCTCCTAGGGGGATAGCTTGGTAGGAAAAGACCATCGCTCGTCCCCGACCGCCACTTATAAGGAAGACAATCAAAGAACACCTCATGTTTCAAATTTGTTACACAACGGTTACCATACGTGCATGCTACGGGACTTGCAATCTTCAACACAACTATTTCTCAAATTCACAACTACTCAACTAGCACAACTCTAATATCACCATCTTTATATCCCAAAACAATTATCAAGTATCAAACTTCTCATAGTATTCAATGCACTTTTTATGATAGTTTTTATTATACCCATCCTGGATGCCTATCATATTAGGACCAATTTTATAGCCAAAGTAAATTACCATGCTGTTCTAAAGGACTCTCAAAATAATATAAGTGAAGCATGAGAGATCAATAATTTCTATAAAATAAAACCACCACCGTGCTCTAAAAGATATAAGTGAAGCACTAGAGCAAAATTATCTAGCTCAAAAGATATAAGTGAAGCACATAGAGTATTCTAATAAATTCCAATTCATGTGTGTATCTCCCAAAAGGTGTGTACAGCAAGGGTTGGTAAACTAAAAATCAAAGACTCAAATCATACAAGACGCTCCAAGCAAAACACATATCATGTGGCGAATAAAAATATAGCCTCAAGTAAAGTTACCGATGAACGAAGATGAAAGAGGGGATGCCTTCCGGGGCATCCCCAAGATTAGGCTTTTGGTTGTCCTTGAATTTTACCTTGGGGTGCCTTGGGCATCCCCAAGCTTAGGCTCTTGACACTCCTTATTCCATAATCCATCAAATCTTTACCCAAAACTTGAAAACTTCACAACACAAAACTCAACAGAAAATCTCATGAGCTCCGTTAGTATAAGAAAACAAACCACCACTCATTATTTATTTATATTGATGTTAAACCTACTGTATTACAACTTCTCTATGGTTCATACACTCCGATACTAGCCATAGATTCATCAAAATAAGCAAACAACACACGAAAAACAGAATCTGTCAAAAACAGAACAGTCTGTAGTAATCTATAGGTTTCGAATACTTCTGTAACCCCAAAAATTCTGAAATAAATTTGTGGACGTGAGGAATTTGTCTATTAATCATCTGCAAAAATAATCAACCTAAGCGCACTCTCCAGTAAAAAATGGCAGTAAATCTCGTGAGCACTAAAGTTTCTGTTTTTTACAGCACGATCGCTAAAACTTCCCCCAAGTCTTCCCAAAGGTTCTACTTGGCACAAACACTAATTAAAAGCATAAAACCACATCTAAACAGAGGCTAGATGAATTATTTATTACTAAAGAGAGCCAAAAATCAAGAAACAAAAATAAAATTGGGTTGCCTCCCAACAAGCGCTATCGTTTAGCGCCCCTAGCTAGGCATTGAAAATTTCAATCATGCTCACATGAAAGACAAGAATTGAAGCTCAAAGAGAGCATCATGAAACACATGACAGACACATCTAAGTCTAACATACTTCCTGTGCATAGGCATATTATAGGCAAACAAATTATCATAGCAAGCAAAGACTAGCATATGCAAGGAAGCGAAAAGAAACAATAGCAATCTCAACATAACGAGAGGTAATTTAGTAACATGAAAATTTCTACAATCATATTTTCCTCTCTCATAATAATTAAATGTGGGATCATAAGAAAATTCAACAAAATAGCTATCACATAAAATATTTTCAACACGATCCACATGCATGCAAAGTTGACACTCTTCCAAAATAGTGGGATTAAAATTAACTAAAGTCATGACCTCTCAAAACCCACTTTTATCAAAAATTTCATAAGATTGAACATTCGCCAAATATGTGGGATCTAAAGTTGACACTCTTCCAAACCCACTTTCAATAATATTGCAAACACTATTATCAATCTCATATTCATCATGGGGCTTAAATAAATTTTCAAGATCAAAAGAAGAATCACCCCAATCATGATCATTGCAACAAATAGTAGTCATAGCAAAACTAGCATCCCCAAGCTTGAGGTTTTGCATAACATTAACACAATTGACATTAATAGAATTTATAATAACATCATTGCAATCATGCTTTTCATCGAACGAACTATCAAGTATGGGTGCAATAGCAACGATCTCATGTTTAACATAAGGAACTATAGAAAATTCATCTTCATAAATATTGGCATCATGGCCACAAGAATAGCAAGCATCATGTTCATCAAGGTATATTTTAATCTAGTCATCGGAATCATAATTATCTATAGATTCATGCATATCATTATTTTCTTCCGAAGCAATGGTCATTCTTTCAATAAATTCTTTGACATAGACATTATGAGCATAGTTTTCATAGAAATATTTAAGTATGTTAAAATTTTCCAATTCGTAGAGAGTAATATCATGCTTTCCAATCAAAGAAGCAACTTCATAAGCACCCCTAAAAGCAACAAATTCTTCAATTTTTTCAATATCATAGTAACTATAAACACCCTTTAAATAAGAAGATAAGATTTCATTATCATTAAACTCACATAGGTAGGGGAGGTGTTTTTTTAGGGTTCTTAGAGCAACAGGTAAAATCACAAATTTCACAAAGATTCCAAGCATAACACAACAATCTGTTTATTTGATCCCATAAGAGTCTCCCTTTTTCAAACAAATGGTGACGCACAAAATGAGCATGCTCATATAAAGATTTCCCATCAACTAGGCTAGTTGGGGTTTCAGCACGAGCGCATAAGGATCGAAGATGATCCAAATAGAACGCTTTAAGGATCCATATCAACAAATTTTTAGCAAGAAAAGATGCAAGCAAATAGAAGGCGCATGGAAACACAAACAAATATACATACGGGAAGAAGGCGAAGAAAAGGCAAAGGTTTTCGAAAATCATTTTAGAAGTGGGGGAGAGGAAAACGAGAGGCAAATGGCAAATAATGTAATGCGAGGGATAAGAGTTAGTGATGTGTACTTGGTATGTCTTGACTTGTGCGTAGATCTCCCCAGCAACGCTGCCAGAAATCCTTCTTGCTACCTCTTGAGCACTGTGTTGGTTTTCCCTTGAAGAGGAAAGGGTGATGCAGCAAAGTAGCGTAAGTATTTCCCTCAGTTTTTGAGAACCAAGGTATCAATCCAGTAGGAGACTACACGCAAGTCCCTCATACCTACACAAACAAACAAGAACCTCGCAACCAACACGATAAAGGGGTTGTGAATCCCTTCACGGTCACTTACATGACTGAGATCTGATAGAGATAATAAGATAAATATTTTTTGTATTTTTATGATATAGATTGAAAGTCAAGATTGGAAAATAAAATAGATTGGAAACTTATATGATAAAAGATAGACTCGGGGCCATAGGTTTCACTAGTGGCTTCTCTCAAGATAGCATAAGTATTACGGTGGGTGAACAAATTACTGTCGAGCAATTGATAAAAAAGTGCATAATTATGAGAATATCTAGGCATGATCATGTATATAGGCATCACGTCCGCGACAAGTAGACCGAAACGATTCTGCATCTACTACTATTACTCCACACATCGACCGCTATCCAGCATGCATCTAGAGTATTAAGTTCATAATAACAGAGTAATGCATTAGGAAAGATGACATGATGTAGAGGGATAAACTCAAGAAATATGATATAAACCCCATCTTTTTATCCTCGATGGCAACAATACAATACGTGCCTTGCTGCCCCTACTGTCATTGGGAAAGGACACCGCAAGATTGAACCCAAAGCTAAGCACTTCTCCCATTGCAAGAAAGATCAATCTAGTAGGCCAAACCAAACTGATAATTTGAAGAGACTTACAAAGATAACAAATCATACATAAAAGATTTCAGAGAAGAATCAAATATTGTTCATAGATAAACTTGATCATAAACCCACAATTCACCGGATCTTGACAAACACACTGCAAAAAGAATTGCATTGAATAGATCTCGAAGAAGATCGAGGAGAACTTTTGTATTGAGATCCAAAGAGAGAGAAGAAGCCATCTAGCTAATAACTATGGACCCGAAGGTCTGTGGTAAGCTACTCACACATCATCGGACAGGCTATGGTGTTGATGTAGAAGCCCTCCGTGATCGATTCCCCCTCCGGCAGAGCTTCGGAAAAGGCCCCAAGATGGGATCTCTTGGGTACAGAAGGTTGTGGCGGTGGAAATAGGGTTTCGTTGTGCTCTTGGATGTTTTCGGGGTATATGGATATATATAGGAGGAAGAAGTAGGTCGGTGGAGCTGCGAGGGGCCCATGAGGGTGGGGGCGCACCTCCCTGCCTCGTGGCCTCCTTGCTTCTTTCTTGACGTCTACTCCAAGTCCCCTGGATCACGTTTGTTCCAAAAATAACTCTCCCGAAGGTTTCATTCTATTTGGATTCCGTTTGATATTCCTTTTCTGCGAAACACTGAAATAGGCAAAAAATAGCAATTTGCACTGGGCCTTGGGTTAGTTGGTTAGTCCCAAAAATAATATAAAAGTGTATAATAAAGCCCATTAAACATCCAAAACAGATAATATAATAGCATGGAACAATCAAAAATTATAGATACGTTGGAGACGTATCAGTTCTCCATGATCGTCTTCAATCTGCAGTTGAAGCGACGTGATGGCCAATATTCGTTGTCGTGGCAACCGTTTCAAAAACGTTGTTGTGGTGTCCGTTTGAGAAAACGTTGCCGTGACAGTAAAATCTCACGCCATGGCATGAAATTATAGCTCCTCGTCCCATGCCTTGGTACACCTTCTCCTAGTCGGGGTACTCCGTGTATGTCTTGCCGCTGTCACATCTAACCTATCTCTACGATTTTATATTAAAGTGGCAATCTCGTGGCTCCAGCCATCATGCCGTGATGCACATGCCACTTAATATTACAACATATAACCGTCTCATACATAAAATCATTATCATGATGCAGGATGTACCACATCATATGTAAACCATGCGAAACCAAGTTAGACGTCCTCTAATCGGTTTGGCAAATTTTAATTACGTGTCTTCTAGGGTTTTTGGATAAACCTAGCTACATACGTGCACACCATAAAGTGATAATCCTTGTTGCCAGATTAACTTTCGGGGTGTGTGAAAGAAGAGATTTAATTAAAAATTTCGCCCCCACACTAAACTTCGTCTAATACGCATGACCCCCTAGAAGATCAACCATCTTCATAGACCTCTTGCGTACATGACGGTTCAGTATTCTTGACAATGGTGAAGCCCAAGGAACTGTTAGCAGATCGTTGACAGATTGAGCCGAGCGATTATCAAAACCTTGTAGAAAGCAACACCATGCCGGCAATGAAGTGAACCGAAGAAACACTCGAGGGAAGCATAGCAAGAACAACACCCTCACATCCACATGTGATCTAGATCGTAACCTGCTTCTACTCATAGAACCGCTCATGATGCCACTGTTGGGAAACATAGTAGAAAACAGAAAATTTCGCCCTAAGATGTAGCGACCAGACCTCAAATAGTCTGATCTTTGTGCATCAGTTTCATCCCTGGATCGGTAATGCTGACATGCACAGTACTTGAAGGATTTATAACAGAGTAGCAATCACACACTTATTACAACGAATGTCTCAAAAGAGAACTTATTACAATAAATATGGCTTAAGCCCATCTAATATGATAATAGAGGAAGGCTTGGAAGATAAAGTGAGTCCATCAACTCCAACGGCATCACTGAGTGAAAGACCACGACCTAAGGCACCTTACTCGTCGTCTGAAAAGTCTACAACATGATACGTTGCAGCCCGAAAACGGGTCAACACATGGAATATGCTGGCAATGTAACACAAGAGAATAATGAACAGAATAATGCTATCACTACATGCATATATGGCTGGTGGAGGCTGTATGGTTAATATGTTTTGCAAAAAGTCAATTTTTCCCTACAACAAAGGAATATATTTTATTTAACTATCATGGTGATTGTTAAACATTGAGAATGGTAAACCCCATCTCAATCCCAATTAAAAGGTATAGTAATAACCCAATCAAATTTTATAATTAAAAGTGTTGAGATCCACATGATAATTCAAGAACCAGATACTCAAGATGTCCATAACCGGAGACACGGCTAACCATGATTAGTTTGTACACTCTGCAGAGGTTGGCGCAGTTTTCCCCACAAGACTCGATCTCCTCCGTTGGATTTCTTGCACTACATGGTGTTTGAGAAACGGATGACCGAGAAACAGTCTTTCAGAAGCGTTAGCACCTTACGATGGGTAGACAATACCACCTACATCCCCTACATCTACTAGTCTACCACTGTAAGAGTTCACACGACTTAATCAACTATGCAAGAGCCCATAATGGCTTGTGGCTACACACGGAAGTTTCTAGCATGAATAATCTCATGATCCCTTTGAGCCTGGGTGGCAGTCCATAGGAGAATCACATGGTACCCCGGGATTTCCAAAAAAAATACAGACAATCACTGGGTTTCCCAGGTGCCTCAATCCACCCAGATGTGTATTAAAGTTGCCACCTTAAGTTAACCATTAATTAAAAATACTCACATCTATCATGAACACACTCAAACCCAATCCACGTCTACGAGCATAGCATAGCAATATAAGCAACGTAGAAGTAACTCCCAAAGGTTTGATAATAAACAGGTGAATATGTACTACCTCATCTACTTCCCAAACCCACAATTTAATTCAGATCCTAACCATGCAATTGTTTGAGGATTGATCTAATGCAATAAAACTGTGTAGTAAAGAGGTATGATCAAAGTGTTACTTGCCTTGCTGATGATCCGCGAAACCTAGAGACTCGTAGTAGCACGCTTCGCACTCCAGGTACTCTATCGCAAACAAACAAGCATACAATAAGCAATCAAGCAAGGGCACGGGTACATCTCAAATAAGAGATCTAACCTGAAAGTTCAACTTAAGAACTATGCTTTGCAAAAAGAATCAAATCAAACGAAGCAACAAAACCCAAACGACGAAAGAAACAAGCTGCGTTTACTAATCTGGACTAAAGTCAAATTTTACAATAGAAAAAACTTGTTTAAGTTGGTTAAACAGAAAGAAGGCTTCGAGAAAAAACTCCAGGCGCTTGAATCGCCTGATTCCGATAAACGAGCGAAAAGATAAACTAAAACGAAAATCGGATCAGAAATCACGATCGAAAATAATCGTGGAAAATCCAAGAAAAAGAAAAACTGATGAACAGGCTAACGAACGAACGTTCGCTGTCTGCGGCTAAACGGTGAAAACCGTTCGTTAAAACGAACGTACGAATGGGCGTTCACTAAATAACTAAACCGAAAAAACCGATCTAATAAAAAAATGGATCTAGGGTTTTGAAAAAACCGTTCGATTTTCTCGCGAAAACCGAGGCGACGACGCCACCTCCGGCGGATCCGGCGAGACGGCGGCGGCGGCGGTGCGGCTCCGGTGCGGCGGCGCGGCAGCGCGGCGGCGGGGCGGCGTCGCCGGGCCACGGCTAGGGTTAGGGTTTGGCGGTGGTGGGCTGGTGGGCTGCGGGGCGGCGGCTTATAAAGTCCTCCGGGCGAGGTCCCGCTTGGGTACGGCCCGGAGTCGGTTTCTATTTTTTTAAATAATTCCGTTGTGCAGAAAAAGAAAGAAAAGAAGTACTAAACGGACCCCAAAAATCCTGAAATAAATTTTCCCCGTCCTCTAAAAATAGGTCGGACCAGGTGAACATTTATTTGGGCCTAAAATGCAATTTTGAAAAACTCATATTTTTCCTAATTCAAGTAAAATAGCGATAAAACTCCGAATAAAAATCTTATTTGATTTTAACATTAAATATCCGATATTTCTTTATTTTAAGGAAGTCATTTTATCCTCTCTCTTTTATTTTTATAAAAGAAATATTCAAGAGAAAATAATTAAAATCAAACGATCCTTTTTTCAAAATTCGAGAAAAACTCGAATATGAAAATAATGAAATCCCCAACTCTCTCTGTGGGTCCTTGATTTGCGTAGAATTTCTAGGATCAAACCAAAATGCAATAAAATATGATATGCAATGATGATCTAATGTATAACATTCCAAATTGAAAATTTGGGATGTTACAAACCTACCCCCCTTAAGATGAATCTCGCCCTCGAGATTCGGGTTGGCTAGAAAATAGGTGAGAGTGATCCTTCCGTAGGTCTTCCTCTCGTTCCCAGGTGGCGTCCTCTTCAGTATGGTGGCTCCACTGAACTTTGCAAAATTTGATAACCTTGCTGCGTGTAACTCGGCTGGCAAACTCGAGAATTCTGACTGGCTTCTCCTCGTAGGTCAAATCGCTATCCAACTGTATAGCTTCCAGCGACACTGTATCTCTCAGAGGAATATTAGCCATCTCTGCATGGCACTTCTTCAACTAAGAAATGTGGAACACATCGTGAACTCCTCACAATCCTTCGGGTAATTCCAACTTGTAAGCAACTTCTCCCATATGTTCCAAAACTTTGTATGGTCCCACAATACGTGGTGCTAATTTTCCCTTAACTCCAAAGCGGTTCACTCCTCGAAGTGGGGATACACGAAGATACACTCTGTCTCTGACTTCATAAACTATCTCCTTGCGTTTAGAATCCGCTTAACTCTTCTGCCTGGACTGGGCTACCTTGAGTCTATCGCAAATCGGCTTAACCTTCTCTTCAGACTCTTTAATCAAATCGGGTCCAAACAACTATCGGTCTCCAACTTCGTCCCACAACAACGGTGTTCTGCACCTCCTTCCGTACAATGCTTCGAAAGGGGCCATCTTCAAACTGGCTTGATAACTGTTGCTATAAGAGAACTCTGCATCCGGCAAATTATCGTCCCAACTAGATCCATAATCTAGTGCAAAAGCTCTCAACATGTCCTCCAGAAACTATCCTTCAAATCCAGATACATCTTGGTATTTCATGGGTGAATCAAATATGGCGAATCATGGGCCTCTTGCAGAATCAACTTCCTGATCTCCTGATCATTTGGCACATATACGCGGTCCTCAAACCATAAGGTATCGTGCTCATCCTCACGAAATCCTTTAGCTTTTCCTTTGCTCTTCCTTTATCTCGGCAATCTCCTTGTCCGTCTTCTGAGCTTCTCTGATCTTATCCATCAAAATAGACTAAATCTCCAAAGCTGATTCATAACATCTCAGAACTATCTCCAAACATAGCTCGCGAAGGTCATCTGCCAACTCCTTGGGTAATTCTCCGGTCATGATTGCATTGACATGACTTTTGCGGCTTAACGCATCGGCTACTACGTTTGCCTTTCCGGGATGATAATGCAATCTCATATCATAATCCTTAATGAGCTCCAACCATCTCCTCTGCCTGAGATTCAACTCCTTCTGCGTGAAGATATACTTCAAACTCTTGTGATCCGTGTATACCTCACAATGGTTTCCGATGAGAAAATGTCTCCATGTCTTCAACGCATGCACTACAGCTGCTAACTCCAAATCATGTGTGGCATAATTTAACTCACGGGGTTTAAGCTATCGTGAGGCATATGAAACAACTCTTCCCTCCTGCATAAGTACGGATCCAAGTCCTTGACGAGAAGCGTCGCAATACACTTCATAATCCTTGCGTTGATCTGGCAGAATCAACACTGGTGATGTAACCAAGCGTTTCTTCAACTCCTGAAAACTGGCATCACATTCCTCAGTCCATTTGAACTTGGTGTCCTTCTTTAACAACTCCGTCATAGGCTTTGCAATCTTTGAGAAATTCTCAATGAACCTCCGGTAGTATCCTGCGAGTCCAAGAAAACTCCGGATCTCTCCAACTGACGTGGGTGACTCCCAATTTGTCACAGTGACAACTTTGGTGGGGTCTACCGCTATTCCTTCTCCAGATATAACATGTCCAAGGAATCCAACTTCCTTCAACCAAAAATCACGCTTGCTAAACTTGGCGTATAGCTGATGTTCTCTGAGTTTCCCAAGTACTAAACGCAAATGCTCTTTATGTTCTTCTTCATTCTTCGAGTAGACCAGAATATCATCAATGAACACCACGACGAACTTATCAAAAAACTCCATAAACACCTTGTTCATCATGTTCATAAAATAGGCAGGTGCATTAGTCAGGCCAAATGACATAACAGTATACTCATATAGCTCGTACCTCGTGGTAAAAGCTGTCTTAGGTATATCCTGCTCTCGAATGTTTAGCTGGTGGTACCCTAATCGCAGATCGATCTTGGAAAACACCTTAGCTCCTTGCAGCTGGTCAAACAAATCATTGATCATGCGTAGTGGGTACTTGTTCTTGATTGTCACTTCATTCAATCCTCGATAATCAACAACCATCCTTAACGATCCATCCTTCTTCTCCACTATAAGTACTGGGGATCCCCAAGGTGACGAACTTGGGCGGATATAACCTTTATCCAGTAACTCCTTAATCTGCTTCTTAATTTCCTCCAAATCCTTTGCGGGCATTCTGTACGGTCTCTTAGATATTCGCCCTGTGCCTGGGAAAAGCTCAATCAAAAACTCAATGTCTCTATCCGGTGGCATGCGTGGCAACTCTTCTGGAAATACATCTGAAAAATCCTTCACCACTGGTACTTCCTCCTGTACAACTCCTGATAAGGAATTTACTTGAGTCCTATTCGGCACATGCCGGGATACATACTTGATCCTTCTTCCTTCTGGGGTGGTGAGCAAAATCGACTTACTGGCGCAGTCAATGTTCCCTCCATACTTCGATAACCAATCCATGCCTAATATCACATCCAATCCTTGTGACTCCAATACTATTAGGTCTGAGGGGAACAGGTAGTTACCAATCCTTAATGGTAACCGATCACACCATAGGCTAGCCATATACTCTGCTCCCGGCGAGGTTACTAACATGGGTGACCTAAGGCTTGGGTTGGAAGTTTAAACTTATCCACGAATCCCCTTGATATGTATGAATGCGATGCACCAGTATCAACAAGTACGACTGCAATAAATGACTTAACTAAAAACTTACCTATTACTGCATCTGGCTGGGCTTCAACCTCCTCCACGTTAACGTGGTTCACTTGTCCCCTGTTGAAAGGGTTGGGCTTCTTCCCAGAGCTTCAATTGCCGTTTCCATTCTTAGCTTCAGGACACTCATTGGCGTAATGTCCAGTCTTCTGGCACTTGTAGCAAGTAACGTGGCTTAGATCTTTCTTGGGGGGTGTTGTCGGGTTGGAACGGTTCTGTCTGCTGCTTCCTCCATTACCATTCCCGTTCTTGGAGCCACTATGATTGTGCGAACTTCCTCCATTATGAGTGTGGCCTCCATGGTTATGGACAGGTCCTCCCGAGTTCGGGGTAAAACGAGGTCTCTCCTGAGCTCTAGAATTATACTTCCCTGGTCCATACTTCCTCTTGCGGCTGTCAATCTGCTGTTGCTTCCCTTTAAGCATGAGAGCTCTATCCACCAACTCCTAGTAGTTATTGAAATTTGCCACCATCAACTGCATGCTCAGCTCATCATTCAGTCCTTCCAGAAACTTCTCCTTCTTAGCTGCATCTGTAGCAACGTCATCTGGGGCATAACGTGCTAGCTTACTAAAGTCATCCACATACTGGCCAACGGTGCGCCCTCCTTAGCGTAAGTTGCGAAACTCACGCTTCTTCATGTCCATATCTCCTGTGGATACATGGGCAGTGTGAAAAGCTTGCTGGAACTGGTCCCATGAAACAGTGGCTATAGGATAGGTGACAGTGTAATTCTCCCACCATGAGGCTGCTGGTCCATCCAATTGGTGCATGACAAAACACAGCTTCTCATCATCTGTGCATCCTGCAGTGGTTAACTCCCTTCCAATCCTGCAGAGCCAATCATCTGCTACTATCGGCTCGGTGCTACTAGAAAACACCGGCGGCTGCAACCTCAGAAAACGGGCTAAGTTGTCAACTTGGGGTGGTGGTGGTGGATTGTTGTTGTTGTTGTTGTTGCCTTGGTTCTGAACTAACAACTGCATCAGGGTATTCTGCTGCTGGATCAACTGAGTGAGCTCCGGTGGAAAAGTTAATCCGGGGTCATGTCCCGGAGGCATCTGAGGGTTTAGAGGGAAGAGAAATAGAATAGAATGAGGTCTAGTGAGAAAACACTACCCATATGCACATGAGACAAACACAATCATAACACTCAATCAATCAAGCAAGGGCATACAATCGGTCTAGAACTATCGTTACAAAAGTGCTTGGACTATACTATATACACGGTGGAATACTACTACTGATATGGTGGTCTACTAGAAATATTGATCGGTCGAAGACTCCATGATATCTGCTCCAGCTTCATCAACATAGTCATCATCGCTATCGTCGGGGTCCGAGTCAGTGTTGTCGATGATGATGTAGTTCTCCGGGTAAGTGAAACCATCATCTTCTTCTCCTGGTGCGGGGTCTCCCATGAAAACTCCTAGCTTCCTTGTCAGGTCGTCATTCTTCTCCACTAGTACGACGATTTCCTCCTCATAATCTTCGCGAGTTGCCTTGAGTTCTTCTTCAAGCTCCGTGATCCTTGTCATCGCCTTCTTCAGATCTATCATGCCTACGCACATCTGGTTCTCCTGGCGTCGAATGTGCTGGTTTAACTCCTGGATGAAAGCTGCAATCGATCTATCCTTCCTGGTGCTAATCATCTCCCATTGCTCATCTCGGCGCCCACAAATCTGGTAGATAGTATTCTTGAGATCCTTGTGGTAAACTTCTGCAATGCGTCCCATGGTGATGTGGGCTGCCATACTCTTTCCTAGACTCCAACTTAGTGCATCAAAGGAAAATTCTATGGGCTCAGTGACTGGCGTGAATGTCCTTCCTGGAACTTGAACTTGAATCATCCAGCGCTCCTCTTCTGGTAAAGTGGCATTGTAAGTCTCGGTGAAGCTTGGTATTCCGATGTTCAGGTACCTAGTGACTTCCTTCAAGTGGCGTCCAAAAAGGGTGTCTTCATCCGGTTGCGTGAACTTGATCCTTGCATCCGCCATCCTAAAGAGTAAAAACTGGAGAGGAGTTAGAAATGAGAAGAGAGTAGTGATCTAGGGCTTTAGCTTAGTGGTCATGTCCTACAGTCAGCGTGTTCTCTGATACCATCTTGTAGCGACCAGACCTCAAACAGTCTGATCTCTGTGCAACAGTGTCATCCCTGGATCGGTAATGCTGACACGCACAGTACTTCAAGGATTTATAACAGAGTAGCAATCACACACTTATTACAACGAATGTCTCAAAAGAGAACTTATTACAATAAATATGGCTTAAGGCCATCTAATATGATAACAACGGAAGGCTTGGAAGATAAAGTGAGTCCATCAACTCCAACGGCATCACTGAGTGAAAGACCACGACCTAAGGCTCCTTACTCGTCGTCTGAAAAGTCTGCAACATGATACGCTGCACCCCGAAAACGGGTCAACACATAGAATATGCTGGCAATGTAACACAAGAGAATAATGAACATAATAATGCTGTCACTACATGCATATATGGCTGGTGGAGGCTGTATGGTTAATATGTTATTGCGAAAAGTCAATTTTTCCCTACAACAAAGGAATATATTTTATTTAACTATCATGGTGGTTGTTAAACATTGAGAATGGAAAACCCCATCTCAACCCCAATTAAAAGGTATAATAATAACCCAATCAAATTTTATAATTAAAAGTGTTGAGATCCACATGATAATCCAAGAACCAGATACTCAAGATGTCCATAACCGGAGACACGGGTAACCATGATTAGTTTGTACACTCTGCAGAGGTTTGCGCACTTTTCCCCACAAGACTCGATCTCCTTCGTTGGGTTTCTCGCACTACATGGTGTTTGAGAAATGGATGACCGAGACACAGTCTTTCAGAAGCGTTAGCACCTTATGATGGGTAGATAGTACCACCTACATCCCCTACATCTGCTAGTCTACCACTATAAGAGTTCACATGACTTAATCAACTATGTCAGAGCCCATAATGGCTTGTGGCTGCACACGGAAGTTTCTAGCATGAATACTCTCATGATCCCTTTGAGCCTGGGTGGCAGTCCATAGGAGAATCACACGGTACCCCGAGATTTCCAAAAAAATACAGGAAATCACTGGATTCCCCAGGTGCCTCAATCCACCCAGATGTGTATTAAAGTTGCCACCTTAAGTTAACCATTAATTAACAATACTCACATCTGTCATGAACACACTCAAACCCAATCCACATGTACGAGCGTAGCATAGCAATATAAGCAACGTAGAAGTAACTCCCAAAGGTTTGATAATAAACAGGTGAATAGGTACTACCTCATCTACTTCCCAAACCCACAATTTAATTCAGATCCTAACCATGCAATTGTTTGAGGATTGATCTAATGCAATAAAACTGGGTAGTGAAGAGGTATGATCAAAGTGTTACTTGCCTTGCTGATGTTCCGCGAAACCAAGATACTCGTAGTAGCACGCTTCGCACTCCGGGTACTCTATCGCAAACAAACAAACATACAATAAGCAATCAAGCACGGGGACGGGTAAAACTCAAATAAGAGATCTAACCAAAAAGTTCAACTTAAGAACTACGCTTTGCAAAAAGAATCAAATCAAACGAAGCAACAAACCCAAACGGCGAAAGAAACAAGCTGCGTTTACTAATCTGGACTAAAGTCAAATTTACAGTAGCAAAAACTTGTTTAAGTTGGTTAAATAGAAAGAAGGCTTCGAGACAAAACTCTAGGCGCTTGAATCGCCTGATTTCGATAAACGAGCGAAAAGATAAACTAAAACGAAAATCGGATCAGAAATCGCGATAAAAAATAATCACGGAAAATCCGAGGAAAAAACTGACGAACAGGCTAACGAACTAACGTTCGCTGTCTGCAGCTAAACGGTGAAAACCGTTCATTAAAACGAACATACGAACGGGCGTTCGCTAAATAACTAAACCGAAAAAAACCGATCTAATAAAAAAACTGGATCTAGGGTTTCGAAAAAAAAATTGTTTGGTTTTCTCGCGAAAACTGAGGCGACGGCCGCTTCCTTCGGCGGATCCGACGAGACGGCGGCGGTGGCGGTGCGGCTCCGGTGCAGCGGCGCAGGGCGGCGGGTGGCGGCGGCGGGCGCGGCTAGTGTTAGGGTTTGGCGGCGGCGGGCTGGTGGGCTGCGGGGCGGCGGCTTATAAAGCCCTCTGGCGGAGTCCCGCTCTGGTACGGCCCGGAGTCGATTACTTTTTTTTAAATAATTCAGTCATGTAGAAAAATAAATAAAAGAAGTACTAAACGGACTCCAAAAATCCCGAAATAAATTTTCCCCGTCCTCTAAAAATAGGCCGGACAAGGTGAACATTTATTTGGGCCTAAAATGCAATTTTGAAAAACGCATATTTTTTCTAAGTCAAATAAAATAGCGATAAAACTTGGAATAAAAATCTTATTTGATTTTAACATTAAATCTCCGATATTTCTTTAATTTGAGGAAGTCATTTTATCCTCTCTCTTTTATTTTTATAAAAGAAATATTCAAGAGAAAATAATTAAAATCAAATGATCCTTTTTTCAAAATTCGAGAAAAACTCGAATATGAAAATAATAAAATCCCCAACTCTCTCCGTGGGTCCTTGAGTTGCGTAGAATTTATAGGATCAAACCAAAATGCAATAAAATATGATATGCAATGATGATCTAATGTATAACATTCCAAATTGAAAATTTGGGACGTTACACACCCAAGAACAATATAAAGATGCATAACGGGTTGTGAGCAACGATTGTTACCGACTCCGGGAGTGCAGTGGAAGTAGATGAGTTAGTGTAGATTGTACTTGGAGTCCGTTGAATGTCGATGACGATCCCACGAACCTCCCTCGAACGATCCCTCGAACGGAAGACCGAAAGCATGGCGTCTCTACTTGGTTGCAAGCGTACGGTCTTCATGAACCGGCAGTGCTTCATTGTCCAGAGCTAATCATCGTCGGAAAATTAGAGGGAGGAGTTTAGAACCACATGGGGCTTCTAATTATGAGGATTAGAGGTGGCTAGGGCTCAATCTAATTAGTCAACTAGGACCAACTAGAACGTGCACTAGATCAACTAGAGGAGGCTCCAATACCTGTATATCCATAGGGTGGAAATCCTCTAGTATATATAGGTTAGAGGGGAGGAAGAGGGCTGCCACCAAGGGGGGAAAGTCCCCTTTGGGGGGTGATACGCCTCCAACGTATCTATAATTTTTGATTGTTCCATGCTGTTATGTGATCAATCTTGGATGTTTTATATAAATTTACTAGCAACTTTATATCATTTTTTGGGACTAACCTATTAACCTAGTGCCCAATGTCAGTTGCTATTTTTTGCTTGTTTTTTACTTTGCAGAATGTTAATACCAAACGAAGTCCAAATGCCACGAAACTTTTTGGAGATTTTTTCTAGTAGGAAGACACCCAGGAAGCTTCTGGATGGCACGAGGGGACGCTCATGAGGCCCACTAGGCACCAGCATGCGCTAGGGGCCTCCGGCGCGCCCTGTTAAATCTTTTATGGATACCGATGCTTTTTGTGATTTTGGCACTCAATATGGGCTTGACTCTAAGATAGTAGGTTCTTTTTGTGAATCATTTGCTACTCATGTTGATCTCCCGAAGGAGAAGTGGTTTAAATATCATCCTCCCATTGAAATGAAAGTAGTAGAACCTATTAAAGTTGAAGAAGAAACTGTTACTTATAATGTTGATCATGTTGTTCCAACTGCTTATAATGAAAAACCACCTTTCCCTATTAGGATAAATGATCATGCTAAAGCTTGAACTGTTGTTCGTAAGAGTTATACTAGAACACCTACACCCCCTGAACAAATTAAAGTTGAACCTAGTATTGCTATGGTTAAAGATCTCTTGGTCGATAATATTGATGGGCATGTTATTTATTTCCGTGATGAAGCTCCTAGAATTGCCAAACCCGATGATAAAGATAAACATAGACCTGTTGTTGGCATGCCTATTGTTTTTGTTAAAATAGGAGATCATTGTTATCATGGCTTATGTGATATGGGTGCTAGTGTGAGTGTAATTCCTTTTTACTTTATATCAAGAAATTATGAATGATATTGCACCTGCTGAAATAGAAGATATCGATGTTACTATTAAGCTTGCCAATAGAGATACTATATCACCAATTGGGATTGTTAGAGATGTTGAAGTCTTGTGTGGGAAAATAAAATACCCTACTGATTTTCTTGTTCTGGGTTCCCCACAAGATGATTCTTGTCCTACTATATTTCGTAGACCTTTCTTGAATACTATGAATGCTAACATAGACCGCGAGAAAGATATTGTTACCATCGGTTTTGGGGATGTGTCTCATGATTTAATTTCTCTAAATTTCGTAGACAACCCCATGATAAAGAATTGCCTAGTAAAGATGAAATTATTGGTCTTGCTTCTCTTGTTGTGCCTCCTACTCATCCTTTAGAACAATATTTGCTAGACCATGAAAATGATATGTTTATGAATGAGAGGAAGGAACTAGATGAAATATTTTTTAATCAAGGGCCTCTTTTTGAAACACAATTTTCCTGTTGAAATCCTTGGGGATCCTCCTCCACCCAAGGGTGATCCCGTGTTTAATCTTAAACAATTATCTGATAGTTTAACATATGCTTATTATGACGCCCGGATATTTGAGCTACAGTAAACCTCTGTTAATGATGCCACGTCATGATGGTTACCATTGCTAATCTCGTGTTAATTCGAAACCGATTCAAATTCAAATTCAAAATCAAGTCAAACGGTAAATTCTTCAAACGTTAAAACTAAAATGTTCAAAATGGGACAAATAAATCCTAAGTCCAAATGGTGGAGGAACCACATTTTAGTAAAAAAGATTTAAAGCACTAAAATGATTTAAACAGTAGCTAGACAACTATTTAAACGACTTTGGTATTTTTTAAAATACTAGTCTATTTTTATCAGGGTAAAACTTTTTATTGTAGTGGATTGTTCTGAAACATTATTTTAGGGGCTATAGATATATTTGTCTAAAATTAAAACTTATGTGTAACTAAAATAAAACAAAAAAAGAAAAATATGAAAAGGTAAAAAAAAGGGAAAAGACAAATCTAACAAAAAAAAAGAGGCAGACCCTCCCCCCACTGGGCCATCTGTGGCCCAGCTAGCCAGCCCAACTGGGCAAAGGCCCAGCCGAGTGGCCCAGCCGGCCGGCCCGCTACGTCCCCTCCATAACCCCCACCAGGGGGGAAACCCTAACGGCCACCACCCCCACTCCTCTCCCCCTCTCCCGATCCGATCTGGGGGCGGGATCAAACCCCCCCAGCGCCCGAGGCCGCTGCCCCTGACGCCGCCCCGACGGCCGCGCCCCGCCACCCGGTGCTGCCCGACGCCGCTTGCCATTGCCCGCCGACGTCGTTGCTCGTCGCCTCCCCGACCCCGTCGCTGGTGCCGTCCTAGGCCGCCGTCGCCGCTCGCCGGAACCACCGCGCGCCACGACTCCGTCGCCGCCCGTCATCCCCGACTCCTCCTCGACCCCCACTGCCCCAGACCCTGCTCCGCGCCGTGAGCCCCCCCTTCTCCTTCCCTCCCTTGCTCGACGCGCCACCGCGCGAGCTCGTGCGCCCCAGCACCCACGCTCACCATGGCCCCCCGCGCCCGCTGGCCGCGTCAGGCGCCCCCCCCCCCAGCGCCTCGCGCCCCGGTCCTCCTCTCCCCGTGCACACGCGCCGCGCTCGCCCGCGGCCCTGCTGCATCTGCTCTGCCGCCGCATGAGCTCCCGCTCACGGCCACCATGGCCCTTGCCGCCCCCAGCCGCGCCTGTACCCCTCCTCGACGCCGTTCAAGCCGCCCCGGTCGCCGCCGTCAACCGCCGTCGCGCGCCTGGCCCTAGGCCGCGCCGCGCCCGTGCCCCCTGCTGGCATCTCCGAGGCCACGGCCTTGCACCACCGTGCCGGGCTACGGCCTCGCCGACGCCCATGTTGCCCCGTGCCCTCGCACGGGCACACGCCCGTTAACCGCGCCCGATAGGCCCCCTGGGCCTATGACAAAGGGGGCCCACCCCACAGAACGTTAAAAAAAAGAGAACTAAAAGATAAAAATAATTATAATAATAATAATAATTAAATTAATTATTTAATTAAGGAAATAATTAAGTTAATTAATCATAATTAGATTAACCTAACTAACTAATTAGTTTAATTAAACAGTAGTTAACTTAATTAACCTATAATTAGCCTAATCAGTCAATGACAAACGGGACCCACACGTCAGTTTGACTAGTCAACACCCCTGTTGACTGCTGATGTCATGCTGACGTCAGCATGCACTGTTCTGGATAATGTTGAATTAAGTTAATTAAATAAATTCTAAAATTGATTTAAAACTTTAGAAAATCATATAAAATAAACTATAGCTCAGATGAAAATACTTTGTACATGAAAGTTGCTCAGAACGACGAGACGAATTTGAATACGCAGCCCGTTTATCCGCCACGCATGCCTAGCATAGCGAACACGCAACTTTCCCCCTCTGTTTCATCTGTGCGAAAACGCGAAACACCGGGGATACTTTCCCGGATGTTTCCCCCCTTCACCGGTATCACCTCATACCGCGATAGGGCACCCCTAGCACCGCTACTTGTCATGTCATGCATCGCTATGCATCTGGTTGCTTAGATATTTATTGTTTCTCCCCCCTCTTCTCTCGCTAGACACCGAGACCGACGCCGCTGCTACCCAGTACGACTACGGAGTTGACGATCCTTCTCTCTTGCCAGAGCAACCAGGAAAGCCCCCCCTTTGATCACCAGATATCGCCTACTCTTCTCTATACTGCTTGCATTAGAGTAGGGTAGCATGTTACTGCTTCCCGTTAATTCTATACTGATGCATAGCCTGTCCTTGCTACTACTGTTGTTACCTTTACCTGCAATCCTAATGCTTAGTATAGGATGCTAGATTATCATCACTGACCCTACATCCTTGTCCGTCTGCCATGCTATACTATCGGGCCGTGATCACTCGGGAGTTGATCACGGGTATATACTATATACTTTATACATGATACATGTGGTGATTAAAGACGGGTCGTCTCGTAGGAGCACCCGTGAGTGGATCTTTGAGGCGGAGCGACAGGGCAGGTTCCGACCACCTAGGAGAGAGGTGGGCCTGGCCCTGGTCGGCGTTCGCAGATACTTAACACGCTTAACGAGATCTGGGGATTTGATCTGAGTCTGGCCATTTGGTCTATACGCACTAACCATCTACGCGGGAGTAGTTATGGGTATCCCGGCGTCGTGGTATCAGCCGAAGCCTTCGTGACGTCAGCGACTGAGTGGCGCGCGCCGGATTGGACTGGAACGCCACTAGGCTAGGTCTGCTTCCGGCCACGTACGCAACGTGCAGGTGTGTTAAGGGCGATGGGCCCAGACCCCTGTGCGCATAGGTTTAGACCGGCGTGCTGACCTCTCTGTTGTGCCTAGGTGGGGCTGCGACGTGTTGATCTTCCGAGGCCGGGCATGACCCAGGAAAGTGTGTCCGGCCAAATGGGATCGAGCGTGTTGGGGAATGTGGTGCACCCCTGCAGGGAAGTTAATCTATTCGAATAGCCGTGATCTTCGGTAACAGGACGACTTGGAGTTGTACCTTGACCTTATGACAACTAGAACCGGATACTTAATAAAACACACCCTTCCAAGTGCCAGATACAACCGGTGATCGCTCTCTCACAGGGCGACGAGGGGAGGATCATCGGTTAGGATTATGCTATGCAATGCTACTTGGAGGACTTCAGTCTATTCTCTTCTGCATGCTGCAAGACGGAGGCTGCCAGAAGCGTAGTCTTCGACAGGATTAGTTATCCCCCTCTTATTCTGGCAATCTGCAGTTCAGCCCACATATGATACCCTTATCCCATTTGATACCCATGCATATGTAGTGTAGCTCCTTGCTTGCGAGTACTTTGGATGAGTACTCACGGTTGTCGCAACCAGATGCTGGAGTCCAGGAGCCAGACGCCACCGTCGACGACGACTCCTACTACACCGGAGGTGCCTACTACTACGTGCTGCCCGCTGACGACGACCAGGAGTAGTTAGGAGGATCCCAGGCAGGAGGCCTGCGCCTCTTTCGATCTGTATCCCAGTTTGTGCTAGCCTTCTTAAGGCAGACTTGTTTAACTTATGTCTGTACTCATATATTGTTGCTTCCGCTGACTCGTCTATGATCGAGCTCTTGTATTCGAGCCCTCGAGGCCCCTGGCTTGTAATATGATGCTGGTATGACTTATTTTATTTGTAGAGTTGTGTTGTGATATCTTCCCGTGAGTCCCTGATCTTGATCGTACACGTTTGCGTTTATGATTAGTGTACGGTCAAATCGGGGGCGTAAAAAGTTGGTATCAGAGCCGACTGCCTGTAGGAATCCCCCTTCCATACTCCTCGGCCGAAGTCGAGTCTAGACATTGCAAAACTTTTACTAACATGGCTGTGCGGCCCATGGGCCCACGTCGCCATTGGGTGGTATTAGGATCTTTTACTCCTCGATCTTTACTCCGGGATTCTGAACTCTCTTCTATTCGGGTTAAACGATTTTTACTAAAATCTAACTTTAGGTTCTCGAAAATATTTTCTCCTGGAGAGCCCCTTCAGTCCAATTGATCGCCGGCTGCACCAGAAGATTTCGAGGATACTCTCCGATATTCTCTCGAGACCTTGTGCCCGTTGCTTTTGCAATTCCCTTCCACCGAAATATCCCTATGGAAAAATACTTACACCTGTCGTGCTTACTTTTATTCCCAGTCGATCTTGTTATTACAAGGTACCCCGAGAATATTTTGTGCCTACTGCCTTGCAGTTCTTGCCTAATGAATACCCCCCTACGGATAATTCCTCGCACTAATCGAGTATTCGCTCATCCCCAGTTGTTCAGTTGTTTCACAAAAGTCTTCGAAGTGCCATTCGACCTTCCGAAAACCCTGAGTAGCCTGTTGCTCTTGAAATTCTTGCTTGCTTGCATTCTGATTAATACCATAAGTCTAGTAATCTTATTGGCATCTTTTGTCACTATCATTTTGCGT
The DNA here is from genome assembly GCF_003073215.2 of Triticum urartu. Taxonomy (NCBI): domain Eukaryota; kingdom Viridiplantae; phylum Streptophyta; class Magnoliopsida; order Poales; family Poaceae; genus Triticum; species Triticum urartu. The sequence goes on from NC_053028.1 coordinate 420,525,666, forward strand.
CCCTTGATTCAATATGTTGAGGATGCTCGCATCCCTCAATCGAATCCTAGAATTCATCCTTCCGGCTCAGTGTTAGTTTGAACATGAGCTGGTTCTCAACCAATTAAATTGTCGTCGGTTGTACCCCTAAGTTTATTCAACTATTCCCTCCTTAATCAGAGCATTTGCTTCTGATCCCTTGAAATGGGAAATCATAAATCCTTGCGATTGGGCTTTGAATTAGTCAGTTGTTTCTATCATATGATCTCCTTGCTTTCTTTCTTCTTCTGGTTGAGTGCCGATGCTCACATTAGGTCCCTTATGGACCACCAGATCCTTGTTGGATTTTATCTGACAACGCCCTTCATATTCAATAACCTTGCAAGCCTATTCTCGGATACATAATGCCTTTGGTAAATTGTATCCTCTGCTTTCTCGACCATGCTCTGCCTTTGAGCTTGAGTTAAATTACTCCTAAAGATTGTGGTATATGTTTCTAAGATGCCCCGATGGGTTGAACCAACGCCTTCCCTAATCTATGTGAACCCGAAATATTTCACGGGTCATACTTATCGGGTATTGCACTAGGTAAAACTTCCAACAACTAATGTCATTTTCGAAATACGAGGGGGTGAATGGAACGTTATGCATTGACGAAGTGGGAGTCGACCTTGAACCTTTGTGTTCATGCCCATGGACACGATGTAGATCTTATCGTTAAAGCTTCTCTTAAATTAAATTATTCCTTTGGTATAAGTTCATCTTATATCTGGGATCTGACCTTTTGCAATCGTGGTTCCGACCATGTTCTACTTTGACCTGTCATCGAGTATTACCCCCTCTGGTATCTCGAGATTATCACGGAACTGCATAACTTTTTATGAGTTCTTCTTCAAGTATTATTTGACTTTCGCTGCATCATCATTTGACTTGATGTCATCGCCCACCGATTACATCTTCATGAAATTTCTCGACAAATGTGTCGTGGTCATCATCAACATCCTGAGCTCTTCCAAAAAATATATCGAATTCTTGATGAAAATTACCATCCTCGCCCCTCAATGGTTTGTGTTATCACCGACCACTTTATTGCCTTCTGTTCAACACAAACTTATTCGTGTTTTGTGTTATACCTTGAGATCCTTGCTATCCAACATTTGTTCTTCTTTACCTTGGAATGTTACCACCTTTTATGTCAAGAATGTCGTGGTAATTTTACCACCTCTTGAGAATTCTTGATATAGTAATATCTCTCGCCTTTTGCATTCATTTCTTGGACTCCGTGTTGTTTCTAACCGGAATACCGACAAATGGTCTGTGATGTGCAAATTTTAAACTTCTAGCAACCCTATTGCTTTGAAGTTATTGGTCTACAGTTTCATTCTAAGTCTATTGCTTATTGAATCATCATTTGAACGTTGATCGTGCTACCTAGTCCAGATTCCCGGGTGCACCCTTCTATCATTGTTCAGTTGTGTATGTTCCTCTCGAGCATACATCATTATATCATTTGATCCGAAAAATGGTATTTCCTTGTTCACATAATTGTGGAAACCAATCCTTTGGAAATCTCGATGATTTGTTGCTGAGCCTATCAGCCACCTCCTCATCCTCTCCTTCGTTTACTGATGAACTCTTGTTTCAGAACCCGCTTCCATTGTTCATTTCCCGAGAATCTTACGATGTCTTCTCATCAATTTGTGTTGCACCTTTTCTTCTCAGACATTCTGAGTCTGATGTATCCTGACACCAATCAGATCTGAATCTCGGTCAGGTATGATGGTTGGAACATATTTCCAAGAGTTATAACATTGGTCTTTAACCCGATAAGGTGATTTCATCCTAACACACCTGCCCGGAGGGCCTATTGTTATAGTTTCCTTACTATCAAGGTTAGTCATTCTTCCATGAGTAATTTGTAAAACTTGTGTATCCTGTCAATGATATCTCGAAGATTGTATGTGGTACTCCGATTTTCGACAAGAACATTTGAAGCCCAATGCTAAATGTTGTCTTGCTCAATTATCCAAACACCGTTGTATGGGTAATATCATGAAATCCCTTCCCCTTACCTTAATGGTTTTCTACTTTCTATCCTGTCATGGATATCATGCTCCGCTTGTCCTTGGGAAAGATATAACCCCGAAATATGTGTGTATACACATTTTCTTTTCCATTGTTCGGGTTAAACCGATAGTCGCATTTTCCTTTCCATTGTCTTGTTTAAGCTTTCTTGTAATCTGACTTAACCGAGCAGTGATAATTCCCTGCTTAGTAAGCACCTCGTTGTACAACTCTGTCAGTAAGACCCTGTTGCAATTGTTGATAGCATTCCGGTCACCACTGATGGACGAGAACTTTGCCTATTGGTCCGCCTCGTTCAACGAGCAGGAAAATGGTTCTCTTCGTCCCTCGCTCTTGGTACCGACATTGTTGCCGACATAACTGATAGGCTACCCTCTGACATGCCTTGCTATTGTGACCGTGCAAGATGTCACCGCTCCTATTTTTAACCCACATGGTGGGCCCATAACCCACAGTTCCACAGGATCGAAACCCGACTCTCTTGTACCCCCTGTTGTCAAAGTTATTCCTCGCGCTTGACTTTGTATGTAATTCACGGGCCACCTGCCTGTGATCTATTCAGGTATCAGGTGCAATACTTTTCACATTGCTCTAAACCCCTTCAACACTTCGTTTCAAGCATCGAACGATTGCCTGCCCGCTCGAAACTTCCCATGATACCTCCTTACTTTGCTCTCGGTATTTTCTTAAGTTTCGATTCGAGAGTTACTTTCCGCCACCTTCCTCAATGTTGTCGAACCGATAGTCAACCTTGACGAGGTTCGTTCTCCCAGAATGCCCACCCTTTTATTCTTTCATAAATACGATGGAGTTCCTGAAGAAAGGACGTCGATTTCATCATGATGACCGAAGCCGAGAAATGAAGACATCAATGTATTGGACCGGCCTCTTCGAGAAGAGCACGCCAGGATGAGAAGACCCGCTAGATTCGTTACCAAACCTTCCCCCTTTCACTACCTCTTAAATCTCGGGACGAGATTTCTTATAGTGGAGGAGAATTGTGACGCCCGGATATTTGAGCTACAGTAAACCTCTGTTAATGATGCCACGTCATGATGGTTACCATTGCTAATCTCGTGTTAATTCGAAACCGATTCAAATTCAAATTCAAAATCAAGTCAAACGGTAAATTCTTCAAACGTTAAAACTAAAATGTTCAAAATGGGACAAATAAATCCTAAGTCCAAATGGTGGAGGAACCACATTTTAGTAAAAAGATTTAAAGCACTAAAATGATTTAAACAGTAGCTAGACAACTATTTAAACGACTTTGGTATTTTTTAAAATACTAGTCTATTTTTATCAGGGTAAAACTTTTTATAGTAGTGGATTGTTCTGAAACATTATTTTAGGGGCTGTAGATATATTTGTCTAAAATTAAAACTTATGTGTAACTAAAATAAAACAAAAAAAGAAAAATATGAAAAGGTAAAAAAAGGGAAAAGACAAATCTAACAAAAAAAAGAGGTAGACCCTCCCCCCACTGGGCCATCTGTGGCCCAGCTAGCCAGCCCAACTGGGCAAAGGCCCAGCCGACTGGCCCAGCCGGCCGGCCCGCTACCTCCCCTCCATAACCCCCACCAGGGGGGAAACCCTAACGGCCACCACCCCCACTCCTCTCCCCCTCTCCCGATCCGATCTGGGGGCGGGATCAAACCCCCCCAGCGCCCGAGGCCGCTGCCCCTGACGCCGCCCCGACGGCCGCGCCCCGCCACCGGTGCTGCCCGACGCCGCTTGCCGTTGCCCGCCGACGTCGTTGCTCGTCGCCTCCCCGACCCCGTCGCTGGTGCCGTCCTAGGCCGCCGTCGCCGCTCGCCGGAACCACCGCGCGCCACGACTCCGTCGCCGCCCGTCATCCCCGACTCCTCCTCGACCCCCACTGCCCCAGACCCTGCTCCGCGCCGTGAGCCCCCCTTCTCCTCCCTCCCTTGCTCGACGCGCCACGCGCGAGCTCGTGCGCCCCCAGCACCCACGCTCCACCATGGCCCCCCGCCGCTGGCCGCGTCAGGGCCCCCCCAGCGCCTCGCGCCCCGGTCCTCCTCCTCCCCGTGCACACGCGCCGCGCTCGCCCGCGGCCCCTGCTGCATCTGCTCTGCCACCGCATGAGCTCCCGCTCACGGCCACCATGGCCCTTGCCGCCCCCAGCCGCGCCTGTACCCCTCCTCGACGCCGTTCAAGCCGCCCCGGTCGCCGCCGTCAACCGCCGTCGCGCGCCTGGCCCTAGGCCGCGCCGCGCCCGTGCCCCCTGCTGGCCTCTCCGAGGCCACGGCCTTGCACCACCGTGCCGGGCTACGGCCTCGCCGACGCCCATGTTGCCCCGTGCCCTCGCATGGGCACACGCCCGTTAACCGCGCCCGATAGGCCCCCTGGGCCTATGACAAAGGGGGCCCACCCCCCAGAACGTTTTAATTAAAAAAAAGAGAATTAATAATAAAAATAATTAAAATAATAATAATAATAATTAAATTAATTATTTAATTAAGGAAATAATTAAGTTAATTAATCATAATTAGATTAACCTAACTAACTAATTAGTTTAATTAAACAGTAGTTAACTTAATTAACCTATAATTAGCCTAATCAGTCAATGACAAACGGGACCCACACGTCAGTTTGACTAGTACTAGTCCCTGTTGACTGCTGATGTCATGCTGATGTCATGCTGACGTCAGCATGCACTGTTCTGGATAATGTTGAATTAAGTTAATTAAATAAATTCTAAAATTGATTTAAAACTTTAGAAAATCATATAAAATAAACTATAGCTCAGATGAAAATACTTTGTACATGAAAGTTGCTCAGAACGACGAGACGAATTTGAATACGCAGCCCGTTTATCCGCCACGCATCCCTAGCATAGCGAACACGCAAATTTCCCCCTCTGTTTCATCTGTGCGAAAACGCGAAACACCGGGGATACTTTCCCGGATGTTTCCCCCCTTCACCGGTATCACCTCATACCGCGATAGGGCACCCCTAGCACCGCTACTTGTCATGTCATGCATCGCTATGCATCTGGTTGCTTAAATATTTATTGTTTCTCCCCCCTCTTCTCTCGCTAGACACCGAGACCGACGCCGCTGCTACCCAGTACGACTACGGAGTTGACGATCCCTCTCTCTTGCCAGAGCAACCAGGCCAGGAAAGCCCCCCCTTTGATCACCAGATATCGCCTACTCTTCTCTATACTGCTTGCATTAGAGTAGGGTAGCATGTTACTGCTTCCCGTTAATTCTATACTGATGCATAGCCTATCCTTGCTACTACTGTTATTACCTTTACCTGCAATCCTAATGCTTAGTATAGGATGCTAGTTTATCATCAGTGGCCCTACATCCTTGTCCGTCTGCCATGCTATACTATCGGGCCGTGATCACTCGGGAGTTGATCACGGGTATATACTATATACTTTATACATGATACATGTGGTGACTAAAGACGGGTCGGCTCGTAGGAGCACCCGCGAGTGGATCTTTGAGGCGGAGCGACAGGGCAGGTTCGACCACCTAGGAGAGAGGTGGGCCTGGCCCTGGTCGGCGTTCGCGGATACTTAACACGCTTAACGAGATCTGGGTATTTGATCTGAGTCTGGCCATTTGGTCTATACGCACTAACCATCTACGCGGGAGTAGTTATGGGTATCCCGGACGTCGTGGTATCAGCCGAAGCCTTCGTGACGTCAGCGACTGAGTGGCGCGCGCCGGATTGGACTGGAACGCCACTAGGCTAGGTCTGCTTTCGGCCGCGTACGCAACGTGCAGGTGTGCTAAGGGCGATGGGCCCAGACCCCTGTGCGCATAGGTTTAGACCGGCGTGCTGACCTCTCTGTTGTGCCTAGGTGGGGCTGCAACGTGTTGATCTTTCACGGCCGGGCATGACCTCGAAAAGTGTGTCCGGCCAAATGGGATCGAGCGTGTTGGGGAATGTGGTGCACCCCTGCAGGGAAGTTAATCTATTCGAATAGCCGTGATCTTCGGTAACAGGACGATTTGGAGTTGTACCTTGACCTTATGACAACTAGAACCGGATACTAAATAAAACACACCCTTCCAAGTGCCAGATACAACCGGTGATCGCTCTCTCACAGGGCGACGAGGGGAGGATCATCGGTTAGGGTTATGCTATGCGATGCTACCTTGGAGGACTTCAGTCTATTCTCTTCTGCATGCTGCAAGACGGAGGCTGCCAGAAGCGTAGTCTTCGACAGGATTAGTTATCCCCCTCTTATTCTGGCAATCTGCAGTTCAGCCCACATATGATACCCTTATCCCATTTGATACCCATGCATATGTAGTGTAGCTCCTTGCTTGCGAGTACTTTGGATGAGTACTCACGGTTGTCGCAACCAGATGCTGGAGTCCAGGAGCCAGACGCCACCGTCGACGACGACTCCTACTACACCGGAGGTGCCTACTACTATGTGCTGCCCGCTGACGACGACCAGGAGTAGTTAGGAGGATCCCAGGCAGGAGGCCTACGCCTCTTTCGATCTGTATCCCAGTTTGTGCTAGCCTTCTTAAGGCAGACTTGTTTAACTTATGTCTGTACTCAGATATTGTTGCTTCCGCTGACTCGTCTATGATCGAGCTCTTGTATTCGAGCCCTCGAGGCCCCTGGCTTGTAATATGATGCTGGTATGACTTATTTTATTTGTAGAGTTGTGTTGTGATATCTTCCCGTGACTCCCTGATCTTGATCGTACACGTTTGTGTGTATGATTAGTGTACGGTCAAATCGGGGGCGTAACACTTATCTTGATGAAAAGAAGATATATCCTGTTATTATTAGTGCTAGCCTTTCAGAGCATGAAGAAAAGAGATTATTGAAAATTCTGAAGAAGCACCATGTAACACCCATGATGCGGCTATATCTCCCACGTGTCGGAGCACGACTTAGAGGCATAACCGCATTGTAGGCATGTCGCAAGAGGGGTAATCTTCACACATCCCATGTACTGAATAAGAAAGGGATAAAGAGTTGGCTTACAATCACCACTTCACACAATACATAAATATAGCATTACATCAACCAGATACAATCAAGGTCCAACTATGGAACCAAAATAAAAGAAGACTACCCCTAGTGCAAAAGATCCTCGATAGCCCCGACTGGGCTCCACTACAGATCAAAAGGAAACAAAACAACAACCAAGGTCTTCATCGAGCTCCTCCTTGAGCTCGGTTGCGTCACCTGCACTGGTATCATCGGCACCGGCAACTATTTGGAAGTATCTGTGAGCCACGAGGACTCCGCAATCTCACACCCACGAGATCAAGACTATTTAAGCTTATGGGTGAGAGAGGGGTAATGAGGTGGAGCTGCAGCAAGCGCTAGCATATATGGTGGCTAACTTACGCAAATGAGAGCGAGAAGAGCAGGAAAGCACGGTCGTAAACTAGAAGTGATCAAGAAGTGATCCCGAAACCACTTACGTTCAAGCATAACACAAGAACCGTGTTCACTTCCCGGACTCCGTCGGAAAGAGACCATCACGGCTATACACGTTGTTGATGCATTTTAATTAAGTTAAGTGTCAAGTTCTCTACAACCGGATATTAACAAATTCCCATCTGCCCATAACTATGGGCACGGCTTTCGAAAGTTCAAAACCCTACAGGGGTGTCCCAAGTTAGCCCATCACAAGCTCTCACGGTCAACGAAGGATATTCCTTCTCTCGGGAAGACCCGATCAGTCTCGGAATCCCAGTTACAAGACATCTCAACAATGGTAAAACAAGACCAGCAAAGCCGCCCGATGCGCCGACACACCGATAGGAGCTGCACATATCTCGTTCTCAGGGCAACACCGGATAGGTCAAGCTACGAGTAAAACCAGCCCTCGAGTTTCCCCAAGGTGGCCCCGCAGGCTGCCCGGTGTGGACCAACACTTAGACAAGCACTGGCCTGAGGACGTTTAAAATAAAGATGACCCTCGAGAGAGCGACTCCCAAGGGAAAAGTAGGTGGTGGTGAGGCAAATGGTAAAACCAAGGTTGGGCCTTGCTGGAGGAGTTTTATTCAAAGCGAACTATCAAGGGGTCCCCATAACACCCAACTGTGTAAGGAACGCAAAATCAAGGAACATAACACCGGTATGACGGAAACTAGGACGGCAAGAGTGGAACAAAACACCAGGCATAAGGCCGAGCCTTCCACCCTTTACCAAGTATATAGATGCATTAATTAAATAAGAGATATTGTGATATCCTAACGTATCCATGTTCCAACATGGAACAATCTCCATCTTCACCTGCAGCTAACAACGCTATAAGAGGGGCTGAGCAAAGCGGTAACATAGCCAAACAATGGTTTGCTAGGACAAGGTGGGTTAGAGGCTTGACATGGCAATAAGGGAGGCATGATATAGCAAGTGGTAGGTATCGTAGCATAGGCATAACAATAGAGCGAGCATCTAGCAAGCAAAGATAGAAGTGATTTCGAGGGTATGGTCATCTTGCCTGAGATCCTACAAGGAAGAAGAATGAGTCCATGAAGAAGATAAACGGACGTAGTTGAACGAATCCTCACAAATGCGACGTTATCGGAACCAACCCGAAGAAGCAACATCGGAAAGAAGCAAACAACATAGTAAACAACCACCACATAGACATGGCATGATGCGCAACAAAGTATGATGCATGTCCGGTTTAATGAGGCATGGCATGGCAAAATGCACAAACAATCCTACAAATTAAATGGAGCTCAATATGCAACGGAGTTGCATACTGAAGAAAGCACCACATGACTTATTTAGTTCTCTCTCGTTTATGTACCCAACAAGATTAAATGTTGATTAACATGGCAAGAGGGTGAAGCATAATAAAACTACCTAACTAGGCAAGTTTAATTGAGGTCGGAACAACAAACAACAAGTCCGGAAAACCTCATGTGCATATTTTAAGGTTTGGTACTGTTCTGCCCTAAGCCATATTTTAGAGTTGTTAAACATGCAAAGTAATGCCACCATGTTAAACTAGGCATTTTTCTACCCCATTTACATATAAAGTTTATTAGAAACCGAGATACGATTATTTAGTTATGAAATAAACCAGCTTAGCATGGCATAGGAGCAAATTTAACCAAACGGCATTTTAAACATTTCAAACATAGATGAAAGTGGCAAATTATGGACCTACACATAATTCTAAGCATTTATCATATATAATTTATTTCGATCCGATGCACGGTTGGTGAGTTATTAAATGAATGAAGTATGAGGGCTTTTCTGAAAATCTAGCAAAACACTGGATTAATAGCAAATTCGTCCCGAGGGAAAAAAATACTAAAAGGGCCAGATCTGTCTAGTCCAACAGTGGGAGGAGGCGTAGCGGTGAGGCTCACCATGGGCCTGGCCCAGCTCGGTGGAGGGACGCGGGCAGCTAGGCCCACGAGGTCGGCAGGGAAGCGGCTCGGCCTGGTGCGGCGCGGGCTGAGTCAACGTGCGACGACGCGGATCGAGCCGGGCTGCACTGCTCGTTCCCCTCGGGCAAAACATGGGTGCGTCTCTTAGCGCGAAGCAGGAAAGGTCGCCGGCGGCGCTAGAGGACTCCGGTGAGGAGGGCGGCGACCTGGAGGGAGGGATGAGGCTGGGATCGCAGGACCTTGGCGCGGGATGCGGTCAACGGGCGCACAGAGGACGAGCGGTTGTGGGGCTTGGCGAACTGCTGCCGTTGCTGCAGCGACAAGGCAGCGAGTCGAGGAACTTCGCGGCCCGACGAGTGAACGACGACGCAGCAGGGACATGGCGGGAACAGCGCAGGAACGGAAGGCAGGGCACGGATCCGAGGCGCTCGTCCATCTCTGCTTGAACTGCAGCTTCCCGATGCAGCAGAAGCAAGGGCCGGCAATGGGGACTTGTCGAAGGCGCGGCAACAGGGACTTGGCACGGGTCTTGGGGCTCCGGCGAGCTGAGGAGGTCCGGCAACGACGGGGATGGCCGGGACCCAACGGATATGAGGCCAGGGCGGCTTCGGATGGAGACAAGACGGGTAGTGCTCGAAGCTTCGGCCATGGCTCCTGTGAAGGATTCAGAGAGAGGGAGAGAACAGCGTGAGGGAGAAAAAACAGATGGAGGGAGGAGAAATAAGGGGAGGCATGGTCTGGCCTGACAGAGGTGGTCGGAGGCTGCGGTGGCGATGGGCAGTTGGCTCGGGCGCTGGTTGGGCCATTGGAGAAAAACGATGGAGGTAGGTGGGTGAGATCCCGAGGAAGGAGGAGGGAATGGACAGGAGTGGTGGCGGCGGCTGGCTGGGAGGATGGGACATCTCTCCTCAATTTTAGGGTTGGTCAATATATATATCTCATGGAGATTAGATTAGGGGCTATTTGGGCCCTCCGATTTAAATCGTACGGTCGAGAAAAATAGGCTAGGAGAGTCCAACAAAGAAAACGGAGATGTTTTGTAGATGTTTGGAGTTGATCCGGATCCAATGGTGACGAATCCCCGGGTTGGGTTCGGGGCAACTTCCGGACGCGCGCGAGGGGTTCGATGCACTGTGCAGAGAGGGTTTTCGGATCGTGCGATCGCGTCGGATGGCTCCGGACGCGAAGAGGGGTAGGTGGTTGTACTAGGTGGGTTGTGGCGAGGCTGAGAGGAGAGAAGAGAGAGAGAGGGCCCGGCAGGAGTTTTCGAAGACCGAAAACGTCCGACGTTAGACCGACTATAATGCCGCTATAGTTTAACGGTTGGGCTATCAAACGAACTCCGAATGAGATGAAACTTGGCAGGCGGCCTACCTACACTATAATAAGACCGCACACCAACTTTCAACCCATTCTGAGAACATTTTCCAGCCACTTATAAAATAATATTCCGGACATGCTACGGGCGCGTGCAAGTGTGCCTGGGCTCAGAACGGACAACAAAGAGAACTGGGAGACCCGGACGGATGCAAGTTTTGAGAAACATGATGATGCAATGCACATGATGACATGACAAGATGCAACATGCAAGCGACATGGCAACAACAACGAATAACTGGAAGACACCTGTCGCATCGGTCTCGGGGCATCACAACACTCCACCACTACGAGAGGATCTCGTCCCGAGATCTAGGATGGCACCGGAGGGAAAAGGAAGAGGAAAAGGAAGGGGTAAAACTAAGTTGCTTCTTTGACAAACGAGTGAAACCAAAGAACCTTGACAGGTTGAACAACTTCGAGAAAAGAATACAATGGAGATGAACAAAGTTGAAAACACTCCGTTATAAAAGAGGAACAAGGAACATTACTAGAACCTTGTAGGTTATAAGGCATATGAAAAGTGTTACAAAGGACAAGAAGTACGTGCAAGCACTCCGGTAGAAACGAGATGCAGAAGGAACGATAAAGATCAATTATGACAACACTCCGGTTAAAACAAGATAGAGGAGGAAAAATAATGATATAATTTGTACAGCACTCCAACTGCAAATGAAGGAATTAACAAGAACTTGACAAGATGAGAGGATACTTGATGAAATCAACAACACGCTACCTCCGAAATTATTGAAAGAATGGCACAAGGGGTAAGAAAGATTTTAGATAGCACTCCGGTTGAGAAAGGAGGTAAAACATGATAAAATGGGAAGAACTTGAAAAGAGGGCATGACACTCCGGTTAAATGGATAAGCACGAAAAGAACATGATCTTTGACAAAACGAGATGATGGTTGAATATAGCAACAATACCATGCCTCCGGAACGAATGTAAGAATGGAATCAAAAGAACGGAGAGGAAAGCAACATCTTCTACCTCAAATGAGCTTGAAAAGCATCTTTAGGAGAAGGGTCAAACGGAGTTGTTGGAAAACCAACAACGAAAAGAACAAGGTTGTACTGGGCTTATGGAGAATATCTCAAACTATGAGGTGAAATTCTGCCACTAACGGAAACCAAAAGATTGGATTGATATGAACAAGCAGACGAGAAACTTATTTCACCAAGAGGATGAATGAAGAACTTGGGTCATTTATAAGCACCATAATTAGCAACAATCCTTAGGGAAAGCTTTAGGTGAAATATAACCCAAGATAACTCCAACAAAGAGATTGATTGGTTGAAAAGATGTCTTGAGCGGAGAGAAAAAGATGGATTTAGATATGTCACTCTTAAAAACTTGTGAATCATGAAACACGAAGGGAAATTATCAACAATGGCATAGCACCACCTCAACGATGAGATATGAAAGAATTGCACTTTGGAATGCAAGATGAAGAATGCTTGAACTCCTCTGAAAAGAATCTTGAAGAACGCTTCAAGAATGAATTAAATCCTTGACGAGCCATCATGTAGAGCCTCCATGAAAAAAAACTCCGGTAATAAAAGGATGATCAAACGAAAGAAAGAGAAGTTGAAAACACAAGGTGAATCCTTGCAATGATTTAGATGGAGCTTCGCGACGAGATAATGCAGAAGGCTTGTAACTCCAGAAAAGAAAGATGAACAAATGAAATCAAGAATTTGATGAGCCTCCGGAATAAGGAATTAATCACTTGGATGAACAAGAATAAGAATTATGTTATGCATATCCTTCACCAATTAAATTGATTACAAGTAATGGATTACATACCACTTATTCTCGTAGAAAGGATTAAGATAGATATGGCGCAAACTTGAGAAGGTCTTCTACGAACCACCGGTAGGACTGAAACCACAAATAAATTAATATGATAAATAAGGAAAAGAAATCTTGAACGAACCACCATAGGAATTAAAAATGAACGTAACACAGGCACAAATCACCGGGTAGAACTGGAAAAACGAATGAAGATACTTGAGGGAATTAGATACATGAGAACGAAGAGATCATGAGCTGATTAGATCATACTCGAATGATGCACCGGTATGATTTGGAAAAACTAGAGCTGAAACTGAGAATGAATAATTCTGAGATGATGGTCTCTGGAGAATCAAACTGCAAACACTCCTGCATTGCTCCAGAAGGATGAAAAGAATTCTCACAATCGAAAACAATTATGAGAGGATGGCAACAAGCTAGAATCACAAATCTTGAAGAGAATGGAGCAAGATTTAAGAGAAACTCTTCTTCGGTCTTCAAATGTTGATAATGACGATGCGAAACACTAACATGAGTTGTTGAGATACTCCGGGATGAAGAATGGAAAGGTTGAACCAACAACGAAAAGAATTTGAAAGATCTTGGAGAAAGGCACTTGACTGATGAAAATTCATTCTTACGTCACACTTTGAAAGATTTGAGAATAGCTCCGATAAAATAAGAAGAGTCAGGTAAGATCCTGGGAAAAGACCTGTGGGTTAGGGCCCACTCAAAAGAAACACCGTTGAACGATTACTTAGGAAGAGATAAAGCACCGGTTGATTTAAATGGTTTGAATGAGATAACAACCTCGAAATAGCTTGAACGGATCGAGAATGGAAATGTGAATCTTCTGAGATATCTTCAGCACTCCAGAACAATTGAATAGCAAGCGGGGAATGATTAAGAGGTGCACCGGCATAAGAAAAGCATTGGGCAAAATGAAAGGACTATGCTCAATACCAAGGCTTGAATTGAATCCACCGGAGAAGGAAAAGAATGAAGAATGATGAACTAGTAGGGCATCTTCAAGAGAACCACCGGGTAAGAACATTGATTGAAAAGAATGAAGAGAGTTCACATGAATAAAATAGATACTTGATTAAGAAGTCCGAGTCCTTGAAGCAAAAGGATGGGAGGGCGGGGAAAACAAAGACAACTTGGGACGGATGAAACAAACACCGTTGAGAAGACTTAGAGTTGATCTTGCGAATGTTGAAAAAGATCGGACCACTTGAAGAGGGGCACGTCGGTGAAAAGGATTGACATGGCAATCTCGATTATCAAGAAGGATTAGTATTCACATAGGAATATGAGAACACCATTTCGGAAAGGTATGGAATCAACACTTGACTTTGAAGCAACTCGAATATCACAACTCAAAACACAACAAAGGATTGGCTTGCAAAATAAGCCGGAACGAACATATGATAGAGATTTCGTTCGAAGTTTTCATGGTGGGGCCCACACGGGCTCGATCGTACAGCACCATTATGTACAAGGCAGTGCACATGACATACGAAGCGTCCCCGAGTCAGCATAGCCAAGGACTCTTTAAGACACAATGAGACCACTGTAAAACCAACCGTGGATGGGCGGACCACTAGACGTCGAACCCCAATTTCATATCATACATCTATCGGAAAGATATCCTAGGAGCTACTTGAATTCCCACTTATAAACTCCCGAAACTATCTGGTTATGCAATCAGGTGTTGGGGATACAGGGGAAGCATAATATCTCACGCAAAACTAGCAAATCCTACATCCAGTTGTATCCATCCTTCAACACATAACCAAGAAACCTTCGGAAATCATTTACCCCAACCTTCGAAAAACATCCGTTATACGAGTTATGGCAATACTCCTGAACTCCCGCCCCAGTACTGGGTGGCGTCGAGGTTATCTCACCAACAACTGCATAAAAGAGATTTTCGATGTTGGCGAAACTCACGTATTCCAGAACTGCAACGATAAAATTGTGATGACAACACCTCGGAGCTCAACTCCTCGGGACACTGCCACAACCCCTAAATGTCAGGAGGCACCAAGAACAATGTTCTCGTCACAAAACCATCAGAACGATTCCAAGATACCCGCATGATCCTAATTTTTTAGTGAAATTTGAGAAGAGAAGAGTCAAAACTCTACGTCAGGATGCCTCACCAGAGCGACGCAGGGACTGGGGAGTAAAAAGAATCATACTCTCCGATATATATAATCCTAAAAGACTCAAAACATTTTTTCTAGACTCAACAACGCCAACGATTCGATCAAGCAGGGGGCTCCTAAGTCGGGGAAGGCTCTGATACCAACTTGTAACACCCACGATGCGGCTATATCTCCCACGTGTCGGAGCACGACTTAGAGGCATAACCGCATTGTAGGCATGTCGCAAGAGGGGTAATCTTTACACATCCCATGTACTGAATAAGAAAGGGATAAAGAGTTGGCTTACAATCGCCACTTCACACAATACATAAATATAGCATTACATCAACCAGATACAATCAAGGTCCGACTACGGAACAAAAATAAAAGAAGACTGCCCCTAATGCAAAAGATCCCCGATCGCCCCGACTGGGCTCCACTATAGATCAAAAGGAAACAAAACAATGACCAAGGTCTTCATCGAGCTCCTCCTTGATCTCGATTGCATCACCTGCACTGGTATAATCGGCACCTGCAACTATTTGGAAGTATCTGTGAGCCACGAGGACTCAACAATCTCACACCCGCGAGATCAAGACTATTTAAGCTTATGGGTGAGAGAGGGGTAATGAGGTGGAGCTGCAGCAAGCGCTAGCATATATGGTGGCTAACTTACGCAAATGAGAGCGAGAAGAGAAGCAAAGCACGGTCGTAAACTAGAAGTGATCAAGAAGTGATCCTGAAACCACTTACGTTCAAGCATAACACAAAAACCGTGTTCACTTCCCGGACTCCGCCAGAAAGAGACCATCACGGCTACACACGCTGTTGATGCATTTTAATTAAGTTAAGTGTCAAGTTCTCTACAACTGGATATTAACAAATTCCCATCTGCCCATAACCGCGGGCACGGCTTTCGAAAGTTCAAAACCCTGCAGGGGTGTCCCAACTTAGCCCATCACAAGCTCTCACGGTCAACGAAGGATATTCCTTCTCCCGGGAAGACCCGATCAGCCTCGGAATCCCAGTTACAAGACATCTCGACAATGGTAAAACAAGACCAGCAAAGCCGCCCGATGCGGCGACATCCCGATAAGAGCTGCGCATATCTCGTTCTCAGGGCAACACCAGATAGGTCAAGCTACGAGTAAAACCATCCCTCGAGTTTCGCCAAGGTGGCCCCGCAGGCTGCCCGGTTCGGACCAACACTTAGACAAGCACTGGCCCGAGGGGGGTTAAAAATAAAGATGACCCTCGAGAGAGCGACTCCAAAGGGAAAAGTAGGTGGTGGTGAGGCAAATGGTAAAACCAAGGTTGGGCCTTGCTGGAGGTGTTTTATTCAAAGCGAACTGTCAAGGGGTCCCCATAACACCCAATTGTGTAAGGAACGCAAAATCAAGGAACATAACACCGGTATGACGAAAACTAGGGCGGCAAGAGTGGAACAAAACACCAGGCATAAGGCCGAGCCTTCCACCCTTTACCAAGTATATAGATGCATTAATTAAATAAGAGATATTGTGATATCCCAACATATCCATGTTCCAACATGGAACAAACTCCATCTTCACCTACAGCTAACAATGCTATAAGAGGGGCTGAGCAAAGCGGTAACATAGCCAAACAATGGTTTGCTAGGACAGGGTGGGTTAGAGGCTTGACATGGCAATATGGGAGGCATGATATAGCAAGTGGTAGGTATCGTAGCATAGGCATAGCAATAGAGCGAGCATCTAGCAAGCAAAGATAGAAGGGATTTCGAGGGTATGGTCATCTTGCCTGAGATCCCGCAAGGAAGAAGAATGAGTCCATGAAGAAGATAAACGGACGTAGTCGAACGAATCCTCACAAACGTGACGTTATCGGAACCAACCCAAAGAAGCAACACCGGAAAGAAGCAAACAACATAGTAAACAACCACCACATAGACATGGCATGATGCGCAACCAAGTATGATGCATGTCCGGTTTAATGAGGCATGGCATGGCAAAATGCACAAACAACCCTACAAATTAAATGGAGCTCAATATGCAACGGAGTTGCATATTGAAGAAAACACCACATGACTTATTTAGTTCTCTCTCGTTTATGTACCCAACAAGATTAAATGTTGATTAACATGGCAAGAGGGTGAAGCATAATAAAACTACCTAACTAGGCAAGTTTAACTGAGGTCGGAACAACAAACAACAAGTCCGGAAAACCTCATGTGCATATTTTAAGGTTTGGTACTGTTCTGCCCTAAGTCATATTTTAGAGTTGTTAAACATGCAGAGTAATGCCACCATGTTAAACTAGGCATTTTTCTACCCCATTTACATATAAAGTTTATTAGAAACCGAGCTACGGTTATTTAGTTATGAAAACCAATTTAGCATGGCATAGGAGCAAATTTAACCAAACAACATTTTAAACATTTCAAACATAGATGAAAGTGGCAAATTATGGACCTACAAAAAATTCTAAGCATTTATCAAATATAATTTATTTCGATCCGATGCACGGTTGGTGAGTTATTAAATGAATGAAGTATGAGGGCTTTTCTGAAAATCTGGCAAAACACTGGATTAATAGCAAATTCGTCCCGAGGGAAAAAATATACTAAAAGGGCCGGATCTGTCTAGCCCAACAGTGGGAGGAGGCGCAGCGGTGAGGCCCACCATGGGCTGGCCCAGCTCGGTGGAGGGACGCGGGCAGCTGGGCCTGCGAGGCCGGCAGGGAAGCGGCTCGGCCTAGTGCGGCGCGGGCTGAGTCAACGCGCGACGACGCAGATCGAGCCGGGCTGCGCTGCTCATTCCCCTCGGTCAAAACAGGGGCGCGGCTCTCAACGCGAAGCAGGAAAGGTCGTCGGCGGTGCTAGAGGACTCCGGTGAGGAGGGCGGCGACCTAGAGGCGGGGATGAGGCTGGGATCGCAGGACCTTGGCGGGGGATGCGGTCAAGGGCGCACAAAGGAGGAGCGGTTGTGGGGCTTGGCGAACTGTTGTCGTTGCTGCGGCGACAAGGCAGCGAGTCGAGGAACTTGCCGGCCCGACGAGTGAACGACGACGCAGCAGGGACACGGCGGGAACGGCGCAGGAATGGAAGGCAGGGCACAGATCCAAGGCGCTCGTCCATCTCTGCTTGAACTGTAGCTTCCCAATGCAGCAGAAGCAGGGGCCGGCAATGGGGACCTGTCGAAGGCGCGGCAACGGGGACATGGCACAGGTCTTGGGGCTCCGGCGAGCTGAGGAGGTCCGGCAACGACGGGGATGGCCGAGACCCAACAGATACGAGGCCAGGGCGGCTTCAAATGGATACAAGACGAGCAACGCTCGAAGCTTCGGCCATGGCTCCTATGAATGATTAAGAGAGAGGGAGAGAACTGCGTGAGGGAGAAAAAACAGATGGAGGGAGGAGAAATAGGGGAGGCGTGGTCTGGCCTGATGGAGGTGGTCGGAGGCTGTGGTGGCGATGGGCAGTTGGCTCGGGCGTTTGTTGGGCCATTGGAGAAAAACGATGGAGGTAGGTGGGTGAGATCCCGAGGAAGGAGGAGGGAATGGACAGGAGTGGCGGCGGCTGGCTGGGAGGATGGGACATCTCTCCTCAATTTTAGGGTTGGTCAATATATATATCTCATGGAGATTAGATTAGGGGCTATTTGGGCCCTCCGATTTAAATCGTACGATCGAGAAAAATAGGCTAGGAGAGTCCAACAAAGAAAACGGAGATGTTTTGTAGATGTTTGGGGTTGATCCGGATCCAATGGTGACGACTCCTTGGGTCGGGTTCGGGACAACTTCCGGACGCGTGCGAGGGGTTCGATGCACTGTGCAGAGAGGGTTTTCGGACCGTGTGATCGCATCGGACGGCTCCGGACGCGAAGAGGGGTAGGTGGATGGACTAGGTGGGGTGTGGCGAGGCTGAGAGGAGAGAAGAGAGAGAGAGAGAGAGGGCCCGGCAGCAGTTTTCGGAGACCGAAAACGTCCGACGTTAGACCGGCTATAATGCCGCTATAGTTTAACGGTTGGGCTATCAAACGAACTACGAATAAGATGAAACTTGGCAGGCGGCCTGCCTACACTATAATAAGACCGCACACCAACTTTCAACCCATTCCGACAATATTTTCCGGCCACTTATAAAATAATATTTCGGACATGCCACGGGCGCGTGCAAGTGTGCCTGGGCTCAGAACGGACAACGAAGAGAACTGGGAGACCCGGACGGATGCAAGTTTTGAAAAACATGATGATGCAATGCACATGATGACATGACAAGATGCAACACGCAAGCGAATTACATGGCAACAACAACGAATAACTGGAAGTCACCTGGCGCATCGGTCTCGGGGCGTCACACACCGTGCCACTATTGGATATACTCTTGATGATCTTAAGGGCATTAGTCCCACTCTATGTCAGTACGAAATTAATATGGAGCTCGATGCTAAACCAGTTGTTGATCACCAACGATGGTTAAATCCAAAAAATGAAAGAAGTGGTAAGAAATGAAATACTAAAGCTTCTGTAGGATGGTATAATTTATCCTATTGCTGATAGTAGATGGGTAAGTCCCGTTCATTTCTAAGAAGGGAGGTATTACTATCGTTCCTAATGATAAGAAGGCATTGATTCCACAAAGAATTGTTACAGGTTATAGATGTTAATTGATTTTCGTAAATTAAACAAAGCTACTAGAAAAGATCATTACCCTCTACCTTTTATTGATCAAATGCTAGAAAGATTGTCCAAACATACACATTTTTGCTTTCTAGATGGTTATTCCGGTTTCTCTAAAATACATGTGTCAAAAGAGGATCAAGAAAAGACCACTTTTACTTGCCCTTTCGGTACTTTTGCTTATAGATGTATGCCTTTTGGTTTATGCAATGCACCTGCTACCTTTCAAAGATGTATGACTGCTATATTCTCTGACTTTTGTGAAAAGATTGTTGAGGTTTTCATGGATGATTTCTCCGTTTACGGAACTTCTTTTGATGATTGCTTAAGCAACCTTGATCGAGTTTTGCAGAGATGTGAACAAACTAATCTTGTCTTGAATTGGGAGAAGTGCCACTTTATGGTTAATGAAGGTATTGTCTTGGGGCATAAAATTTCAGAAAGAGGTATTGAAGTTGATAAAGCTAAAGTAGATGCCATTGAAAAGATGATGTGTTCTAAAGATATCGAAGGTATAAGAAGTTTCCCTGGTCATGCTGGTTTCTATAGGAGGTTTATTAAAGACTTCTCTAAAATTTCTAGGCCTCTCACTAATCTCTTTCAAAAAGATGTTCCTGATTGTGTAGAAGCATTTGAAATACTTAAGAAAGCCTTGATTTTTGCACCTATTGTTCAACCACCTGATTGGAATTTACCGTTTGAAATTATGTGTGATGCTCGTGATTATGCTGTTGGTGGTATTCTAGGACAAAGAGTTGATAAAAAGTTGAATGTTATTCATTATACTAGTAAAACTCTAGACAATGCCTAGAGAAATTATGCTACTACTGAAAAAGAATTCTTAGCAATTGTTTTTTGCTTGTGATAAGTTCATATCTTATATTGTTGATTCCAAAGTAACTATTCACACTAATCATGTTGCTATTAAATACCTTATGGAAAATAAAGATGCTAAACCTAGACTTATTAGAAGGGCTCTCTCGTTGAAAGAATTTGATTTGCATATTATTGAAAGAAAGGGAGCCGAGAACCCCATTGCAGACAACTTGTCTAGGTTAGAAAATGTTCTTGATGACCCACAACCTATTGATGACAGTTTTCCTGATGAGCAATTAGCTGTCATAAATTCTTCTCATAATACTCCATGGTATGCTGATTATGCTAATTACATAATTGCTAAATTTGTACCACCTAGTTTCACATGCTAGCAAAAGAAAAAGGTTTTCTATGATTTAAGACATTACTTTTGGGATGACCCACACCTTTATAAAGAAGGAGTAGTTGGTGTTATTAGACGTTGTATACCTGAGCATGAACAGGAACAGATCCTATGCAAGTGCCACTCTGAGGCCTACGGAGGACATCACGCTGCAGATAGAACTGCACACAAGGTATTACAATCCGGTTTTTGCTGGCCTACTCTCTTCAAGGATGCTCGTAAGTATGTCTTGTCTTGTGATGAATGTTAGAGAATTGGTAATATTAGTAGACGTCAGGAAATGCCTATGAATTATTCACTTGTTATTGAACCATTTGATGTTTGGGGCTTTGTTTATATGGGACCTTTTCCTTCCTCTAATGGGTATATGATGTCGCTTGAAGCTACGTCGTTTTCCCCCAAAGAGGAAGGGATGATGCAGCACAGTGGCAGTAGGTATTTCCCCTAGAAATGAAACCAAGGTTATCGAACTAGTAGGAGAACCAAGAAACACAACGTAAACAGCCCCTGCACACAAATAAAAACACCTCGCAACCCGACGTGTTAAAGGGGTTGTCAATCCCTTTTGGGTAACGGTACCAGAAATGGCGTGTGGATGGGAGAAAGTTGTAAATATTGATAGATCAAATGCCAAATAAAATAAATTACAACAAGGTATTTTTGTATTTTTGGTTTAATAGATCTGAAAATAAAAGCAAATAAAAATAGATCATGAAGGCAAATAATATGAGAAAGAAGACCCGGGGATCGTAGGTTTCACTAGTGGCTTCTCTCGAGAAAAATAGCAAACGGTGGGTGAACAAATTACTATTGGGCAATTGATAGAACCTCAAATAATTATGACGATATCCAGACAATGATCATTACATAGGCATCACGTCCAAGATTAGTAGACCGACTCCTGCCTGCATCTACTACTATTACTGCACACATCGACCACTATCCAGCATGCATCTAGTGTGTTAAGTTCATGGGAAAACGGAGTAATGCAATAAGAATGATAACAGGATGTAGACAAGATCCGTTTATCTATATGGTGGTAGATATAGATCTCGTCTTTTTATCCTTAGTAGCAACGATACATACGTGTCGGTTCCCTTTTTGTCACTGGGATCGACCACCGTAAGATCGAACCCACTACCGGGCGCCTCTTCCAATTGCAAGATAAATAGATCAAGTTGTCCATACAAAACCCAAATATCAGAGAAGAAATACGAGGCTATAAGAGATCATGCATAAAAGAGATCAAAGAAACTCGAATACTTTCATGGATATAAAAAGATAGATCTGATCATAAACTCAAAGTTCATCGATCTCAACAAACACACCGCAAAAGAGTTACATCATATGGATCTCCAAGAGACCATTGTATTGAGAATCAAGAGAGACAGAGAGATGAAGCCATCTAGCTACTAACTGCGGACCCAAAGGTCTACAATGAACTACTCACGCATCATCAGAGAGGCACCAATGGAGGTGGTGAACCCCATCCGAGATGGTGTCTAGATTGGATCTAATGGTTCTGGACTCTGCGGCGGCTGGATGAATATTTCGTCTACTCCCCTAGGGTTTCTAGAATATTTGGGTATTTATAGAGCAAAGAGGCGGTATGGGGGGCACCTGGCACTATATCAATAGGTTAGTACCAAAAACTGATATAAAATGACTATAAAATGATTATAAAACATCCAAGATTGATAATAAAACAACATGGAAGAATAAAAAAATTATAGATACATTGGAGACGTATCAGCACCCCCAAGCTTAACTCCTACTCGTCCTCAAGTAGGTAAGTGATAAAAATAGAATTTTTGATGTGGAGTGCTGTTCAACATGTCATATCATATGCTTTTCTTTATAGCATGGACATTTGGACTTTTATGTGATTCAAAGCAATAGTCTAGTTTTGACATAATAATTTAGATACTCAAGCATATCAACAAGCAACCATGTCTTTCAAAATATCAATGCTAAAATAAGCTATCCCTAGCCCATCATGCTCAAACATTGATCCATTCATGAAACACACTCGAATATTAACTACACCCAATACTTAAACACGATCATATTGCCTCCTAGTAGCTGCTTTTATAAGAGAAGATGGAGACTCAAAATAAAAATTGCATAAAGTAAAAGAAAGGCCATTCGCAGAGGGAAGTAGGGATTTGTAGAGGTGTCAAAGCTCAAAGCGAAAAATTTGAGATAAAACATTTTGAGAGGTGTATCCATCCCACCAACGAAAACGACTTAGAGTTCCCAATACTTTCCATGCATAGATACATCATAGGCAGTTCCCAGAGAGAAAATAAAGTTTATTCCTTTTTCCACCATAACTTTCACTTTCCATGGCTAACCGTATCCACGGGTGCCCTCCATACCAACACTTTCCAAGGAATTTATTATTTGACAACATAAAGTAAATTCATTTGTTTTTGCATTTTGGGACTAGGCATCCCTAATACCTTTGCCTTACTCTCGTGCAATGACAAGTGAATAAACACTCATCTTGAGAATAACACATCTAGCATGGAAAATATTAGCCACCCCTCACCGCTTCGCGAGCGAAACAAACACACAAAAGAGAAGTTTATTTTGAAACTTAGAGATGGCACATGCAAATTTTCTTTGAACGGTAAAAGAATACCGCATATAGGTAGATATAGTGGACTCATGTGGCAAAACTAGTTTAAAGGATTTCGGATGCACAAGTAGAGGTCATACTTAGTGCAAAATGAAGGCTAGCAAAAAGATTAGGAAGCGACCAACCAAGAAACGAATAATCTCATAAGCAAGCATTAAGCATAATTAACACCGAATAATGCACCACAAGTAGGATATACTTTCATTGCATGATTATTGACTTTCGTGCATGCATAGGGAATCACAAACCTTAACACCAATATTCTTACTAAAGCATAATTACTCATCAAGATGACTCACATATCACATCATCATATCTCAAAACTATTACTAAGAATCAAGTTTATTTTGTTCAATGATCTTCATGACATTTTTTATTTATCCTTCTTGGATATCTATCACTTTGGGACTAATTTTCATGTGTTGCTTTTCATAAGCTCAAACAAATATAAGTGAAGATCATGAGCATAACAAATTTTCTTTCTCTCAAAATAATTTAAGTGAAGCAAGAGGGAATTTCTTATTTTTTACTAACTCTCAAATAAATATAAGTGAAGCAAGAGAGCATTTCTTCAAAAATAACAAAGCACACCGTGCTCAAAAATATATAAGTGAAGCACTAGAGCAAGTCCTAGCTCATAAAAGATTTTAGTGAAGCATAGAGAGCAATTCTAACAAGTCATGACATAATTTTGGCTATCTCAAATAGGTGTGTCCAGCAAGGATTGATGACTTAAAACACAAAATAAAACAAGAAAAGACACATATCATACAAGACGCTCCAAGCAAAACACATATCATGTGACGAATAAAAATATAGCATCGAGTAAAATACCGATAGTTGTTGGAAGAAAGAGGGGATGCCACTCGGGGGCATCCCCAAGCTTATTTGGTTGCTGATTCTTGGATAATAGCTTGGGATGATGGGGCATCCCCAAGCTTAGCTCTTACATCCTTCCTTCATCCATCGTAAGATAACCCAAAACTTGAAAACTTCAATCACACAAAACTCAACAAAACCTTCGTGAGATCCGTTAGTTTAAGAATAATAAACCACTAATATAAGTGCTATATCAAACCAATTCATATTTTGTTTTTGTATTATATCTATTGTATTCCAACTTTTATATGGAAAAAACTCATCAAAGAAAACCATAGAGCCATCAAAATAAGCACACAACACAAATAAAACAGAATCTGTCAAAACAGAACAGTGTAGCAATCTGACCATTTCGAATACTTCTGTAACTCCAAAAATTATGAAAAATTAGAATGA
The DNA here is from genome assembly GCF_003073215.2 of Triticum urartu. Lineage (NCBI taxonomy): Eukaryota > Viridiplantae > Streptophyta > Magnoliopsida > Poales > Poaceae > Triticum > Triticum urartu. The sequence goes on from NC_053028.1 coordinate 420,550,209, forward strand.
CATGAGAAATTTGTATATTTATCTACTGCAATTGGAATGGGTATTTTATCGCTCTCTGGTAAAAAACAAAAAATGATTTTGTGAGCGCAAAAGTTTCTGTTTTTCAGCAAGATCAAACAACTGTTGCCCAAGAAGATCCTAAAGGCTTTACTTGGCACAAACACTAACTAAAACATAAAAAACTCAATCATAACAGTAGCATGATTTTGCTAACTCTCAATAACAGAAAGCAAAAAGAAAAAATAAATTTTATTCATTGGGTTGCCTCCCAACAAGCGCTATAGTTTTACGCCCTTAGCTAGGCATAAAGCAAGGATCTAAGTATTGTCATCTTTGGTTCGAGATACATAAGATGCCCTCATGATTGATTCATAGGGTGGATTAATTCTAGTTCTAGGAAAGTGTTCCATACCCTTCCTCAAAGGAAATTGGAACTTAATATTGCCTTCTTTCATATCAATCACGGCACCGATAGTGCGTAAAAACGGTCTACCAAGAATAATTGGACAAGACGAATTGCAATCAATATCAAGAACAATAAAATCTATGGGCACATAATTTCTATTTGCAAGAATAAGAACATCATTAATTCTTCCCATAGGCTTTTTAATAGTAGAATCCGCCAAGTGCAAATTCAAAGAACATGATTCAATATCGGTAAGACCAAGCACATCACATAAAGATTTCGGAATTGTAGAAACACTAGCACCCAAGTCACACAAAGCAAAACACTCATATTTTTAATCTTGACTTTGATAGTAGGTTTTGCAATTTTCAAGGAATTGATACTTCTAATTCCAATTTTTCTTCCAAAGCTTTCATAATGGCATCAACAATATGTTTAGTAAAAGCTTTATTTTGTTCATAAGCATGGGGTGAATTTACCATGGATTGCAACAAAGAAATACAATCAAACAAGGAGCAACTATCATAATTAAAGTCTTTTTAATCCAAAAGAGTGGGTACATCACTAGCTAAAATTTGACCTCTTCAAACCCGCTTTCATCAATTTTTTCAACAAGAGTTTCACCCTCCGAAATATTGGGACGCCTTCTACCTAAAGTTGACTCTTCTCCAGTACCTTTTTCATCAATATTAACTTTACTAAACAAGGAATCAATAGAAGAAACACCAATCATTTTAAGATCTTCATCACTTTTATCTTCTAACAAGATTGGTTTAGCAGCCATTTGATTTACTAAGGTAGCTTGTGCATCGGATATTTTCCTAGCAAACTTTCAGCAAAAGCATACTTAGATTGGAGATTGCAAATGTCTCTACTGATATCATCAAGTTGTTTTGTAATAGCATGAAGCACAACAGAGTGCTCCTTAAGTTCTTCAGTGAAATACTTATTATGCTCAAATTGTGTAGTCATATATTCCTCAGTACTTTTCTCAATTTCAAGCAAAATATTTGGGTAAGGAACATCATAATATTTTCTATGAGGCATCATGACTACGCAAACAAGACTGCACACAAAAATAGATCCGGCAAGAAAACAATGAATGGAAAAAGAGAGGCGAATAAAAAGGCAATTTTTTGTGAAGTGGGGGAGAGGAAAATGAGAGGCAAATGGCAAATAATGTAAATTGCAAGGAGATGAGATTTCTGCTTAGGGACCTGGTTATCATGAAGATCCTCCCCGGCAACGGCGCCAGAAATTCCTTTTGATGTCGCTTGAAGCTACGTCGGTTTTTCCCTAAAGAGGAAGGGATGATGCAGCACAGCGGCAGTAGGTATTTCCCTCATAAATGAAAGCAAGTTTATCGAACCAGTAGGAGAACCAAGCAACACAACGTAAACAGCCCCTGCACACAAATAACAACACCTCGCAACCCGACGTGTTAAAGGGTTGTCATTCCCTTGCAGGTAACGGTGCCAGAAATGGCGTGTGGATGGGAGAAAGTTGTAAATATTGATAGATCGAACACCAAATAAAATAAATTGCAGAAAGGTATTTTTGTATTTTTGGTTCAATTGATCTGAAAATAAAAGAAAATAAAAATAGATCGCGAAGGCAAATAATATGAGAAAGAAGACCCGGGGGCCGTAGGTTTCACTAGTGGCTTCTCTCGAGAAAAATAGCAAACGGTGGGTGAACAAATTACTGGTGGGCAATTGACAGAACCTCAAATAATTATGAAGATATCTAGGCAATGATCATTACATAGGCATGATGTCCAACATTAGTAGACCGACTCCTGCCTGCATCTACTACTATTACTTCACACATCGACCGCTATCCAGCATGCATCTAGTGTATTAAGTTCATGGAAAAACGGAGTAAAGCAATAAGAACGATGACATGATGTATGTTTATCTATATGGCGGTAGATATAGATCTCGTGTTTTTATCCTTAGTAGCAACGATACATACGTGTCAGTTCCCTTTCTGTCACTAGGATCGAGCATCGTAAGATCGAACCCACTACCGGGCACCTCTTCCCATTGCAAGATAAATAGATCAAGTTGGCCAGACAAAACCCAAATATCGGAGAAGAAATATGAGGCTATAAGAGATCATGCATAAAAGAGATCAAAAAACTCAAATACTTTCATGGATATAAAAAGATAGATCTAATCATAAACTCAAAGTTCATCGATCCCAACAAACACGCCGCAAAAGACTTACATGCATCATATGGATCTCCAAGAGACCATTGTATTGAGAATCAAGAGAGAGAGATGAAGCCATCTAGCTACTAACTACGGACCTGAAGTGCCGGGGTACTGATCCACGGGCACCTATGGGACCGGCGGACCGAGTCCCTTTCGGTTCGGCAGGGGCGGAGATCGCGCAAAGAGGAAATCGAGGCGATACAAGCGAGCGATTTACCCAGGTTCGGGCCGCACTGATCCACGGGCACCTATGGGACCGGTGGACCGAGTCCCTTTCGGTTCGGCAGGGTCAGAGATCGCGCAAAGAGCAAATCGAGGCGATACACGCGAGCGATTTACCCAGGTTCGGGCTGCACGGATGCGTAAAACCCTACTCCTGCTTTGTGGTTTGTATTGATTTCTTGCTCGGGAGCGCGGAGTGCTACAGTACACACCAGCAGCTAGCGAGGCCGAGCGTGGGTGTCCTTGAACTGGCTAACCCCCCCCCCCACGTTGCACATGGGCCTCCTTTTATATGCTCAAGGGGTCACCGACAGGTGGCAACGGAGGCAAAGGGTAAAAATGGAAAGGTGCTGCGGTAGGCACAGCTATCTGCTACAGTGTATCATACCTAACCCTGACGGCAGGGGACAAGAGCCTTAAATGCCCGTCTGTGTCGCCTAAATAGTGTAAAAGGGACCGTCAGGGACGCCACCGCTCGCCACGATGGCAAACTTGTCAGCGCCGCTTGCCACCGCACGCCGCTGGCTACACAGCCTCCCGCCACGTACGCCTGGAAGGGCCCCAGAGCGACACATTGGTGGATGTGCTGGAGCGCGGGCACGGAGAGGTAGCTTGTCGCAGCAAGCGCCTTGCCGCGGTCGTTGTCTTGTCGTATCCGGGAGTTTGTCGCTCACCAGGCCTTGCCGGGACGCGTGGTGCGCCGCGGCAAGTTCCTTGAGATGCCTTGGGTGGCCCTCCCGGCAAGCTCCTCTTGCCGGGGTCTTGAGATGCCTTGGATGGCCTTCCCGGCAAGCTCCTCTTGCCGGGGTCTTGTCTCTTTGACTTAGATACTTTGTTCTTGAATGGCTCCAAAGGAACCACGGAGGTCCTTGGCGGTCACCCGGCAAGCCTTGCCGTGGGATGCTGCGACTGCCCGTGCACAAGTTCGGGATACTAGGGTACCCCTACTCTAGTACACCGACAGGAGCCCCCGGGCCTGGGCCATACACGGTGCCGAACGCTGTTGGGCCAGGCCCAAAATAGGGCACGGGCACGCGTGGCCTAGGTTACGCCGTATCTCACTCTGTATCCACCGCGCCCTCCCCGAACGGCATGCGTCGAATGTGGCGTCGTGGGAGAGATCGTGGGTGGTTACTTTATTTGGAAATGCGGAACGTCCGCCCCCTCCCTCTTTATAAGCAGGGGAAACAGGGGAAGTTCGCCCATTTGCCCGTTGCTGTCCCAATCTCAGAAATCTCCGCCGCTCCCTCACCTTCCCAAAGCTGAGAGAGAGAGAGCAGCGCTCCGCCCCCCATCGCCGCCAGCACCACCAACGCCGTCGACCTCCTCCACTGCTTCCGCCATGGCTCCAAAAGCCGACAAGGGGAAGGTCGTGAAGTCGACCGAGGCGCAGCGGCTCGTGGCGCTGCGTAAGGAGCGGTCCGTTCCCCCCCCCAAGCTTGGCGCGAAGGAGCTGAGGGAAAACTACTACCTTTTCTGGTCGGCGGAGACGCGCGCGCATCCGCGCACAAAGGTACTCCCCGCCGCCGCCTGGAAGAAGGCTCCGAATGGATACCCCTTCTTCGCATTGTTCTTCTACTGCGGGCTCTGCCCGCCTTTCTCTGAATTTTTCTGTGACATCATGAATACCTACGGATTCCATCTCCTTGACTTAACCCCCAACGCCGTCCTAACCATGGCAGTTTTCGCATACCTCTGCGAAAAGTTTGTCGGAGTCCTTCCCAACGTAGCCCTCTTCCACCACTTCTTCATACCCCGAGTAGAGAGAGGAGAGCCTCTATCCGGCGGAATTGCCTGGATCTCAAGGCCCGGCAAGAAAGAGACCTATTTGGAGGGAGAATTCCGCGGCAAGTGGGAGGAGTGGAGAGCTGATTGGTGCTGGATTGACGAGGAGAGCCCGCAGCCATTCACCACTCGATGCCAAACCCCAGTAGCACGCGGCAGCGATTGGAGCGACGTGGCCCCGGAAGACGACAGGCTGAAGATTGCTGTCACCAGGATCCTGCGCCTCAGGCTTGACGGGCTTACTGTTGGCGCTGTTGGCGCAGACTTCCTTCGCCGCCGCATCGCCCCCCTGCAGGAATGGGGGAGGCCCACCTGGGAGTTCAAGAACGCGGCAGACATCATGAGGCTGTGGCCGGGCCTCAATTTTAACTTCACATTTCTGGAGCTCAACGCGATGCTGCAGGAGCTGTTCAAGTATGACCCCCAACATCCCGAGGTCTTCAGGTTGCCGGGGGGCGTCGTTCCGTTGTGCAACAATTCCTCGCTCGACCGCATCCGTGCAATGATGCCGGAGTGCGACTCGCATGGAATTGTTCCAACTTGGCAGGAGCCCGCAGACGACGTCGTGCAGCAGTTCTTCGACGACTTGGTGGAAGTGCCAATCCGCCCCGACGAAAAGGACAGCCTCACCCGTGACACCACAGATGCGGAGATGGCGCTCATTGCCACTAGGCTGGAGGAGGCAGCGGCAGCCGTAGCCGCGGGCGAGTTTGGGTTCACTATGAGGAGGCAGATGCAGCAGAGGCGGCAAGCCGTGCCGAGCGAGGGGAGTCTACCGGCAAGAAGGAGCTTGCCGGGCGAGACGCCGAGCCGAGCGAGCCCGCCAAGGACATGAGCGGCTCGCTGGAAATCAACTCCTCTTCCTCCTCATCTTCGGGCAGCTCGCCGCAAGCAGAGCCTCCATCTCCACCAAGAAGGCGTCTCCGCAAGGCCGGTGACGTGGCGGAGCGGCAAGCGGGTCAACAGTCGCCACGCCGCGTGACACGCTCCACCGTGGCAAACACCGTTGCCGCGGGAGCGCCCCATGCTGCGACGGCAACTGGAGCGGAGTCTAGCTGGACCACCGCTTCAGTTCCTGCCGCTGCTCACGCCGTGCCGACAGCTGGAGCGGGGTCGTCTCAGACCACCGCCACTGCTCCCGCCAAGCGGCCAAGGGAAGCTTCTCCTCCGCCTCCTCGCGCCGGGCGCGAGCCAGACTTCGACTTCTCCGCGTTCAGCTCCGACGAGGAAGAAGAAGAAGAGTAAGCTTCTCTTGCTGTACTTGTAGCTCTTCAATTCTTGCGGTTTTTCTTGTTTCTCACTTGCTTTTCCCTGAACCTGTTCCTCTTCAGGACTCTGGTCCAGAGAGCGGCAAAGAGAGCGAAGGTCTCGGTGATCGTCATCGAGGACGAGCCCACTGCTACAGCAGGTGGCACGCCCGAGACAACCTTGCCGGAACCGGCGACTTTTCTCCAGGGCAGCCCCCAGCGTAAGTGTATGATTTACTTTCTGCTGCGAGGCGCGCTTGGGTGCTTGTCTTTGCTGATATCTGCTTGTTGACTTGTGTAGGAGCCGAGCAGCCTCACCAGGAGCCAAGGGAGAACCCCCCGACAAGGGAGAATTCTCCGGCAAGGGAGGGCTTCCCGGTAAGAGAGAAGTCTCCGGCAAGGGACAGCGCCAGCGGCCCTTCGACGGCGGAGAACCTGACTGTAGAAACTGGCGCAGGTACTCCTCTTGCTTCAGAACTTCCCTTGAATTCTTCTTCTTTTGATCTTCTTTGTTGGATTTTTGCTTGACTCTTCCCCCCTTTTCCAGCCGTCAGATCCATCCCCTGCGGAGCAGATGGAGACCGAGGTCGCCGCCGACGAAGCAGCCGGTGCTGGAGATGCCGCCGGCGCAGAGGCCGCCAAGGCTGCCGCCGCAGCAACTGGCGAAGGGTCTGGTGATCACACTGACGGCCCTGAGGCCGCAGGAGCGCCAGGCGCTACACCGACCACGGACCCGTCCGCCAAAGCCGCAGCGCCAAGCTCCGAGGAGCCCCAGCCGGGCGTCTATTTGAAGGCCGGCGAAGGCGTCTTCATCAACCTGCCCTGGGCGTCAAGCTCCAGAGCGCTGGTCGAGGGGGAGATCTTCGACGGAGAAGTGCTTGCCTCCGCTGGGTTGACGGTGGTAGACGCGCCAAGCAGCAGCAACGAGCCTGAGGAGGAGCGGCTGCTGCGGAGGTTGATGTCGCTCTACCGTGCGCGGCAAACCAAGCTGGAGTCCCGCGAGGCGCTTGTCGCGAAGGCGGGAGAAGATATCGAGAGGCGCGCGGAAGAGCTCGGGGGTTTCCATCGGGAAGCCCTCCGATCCTTGGCGGAGGAGCGGGAGAAGCTCGCTGAAGCGCAGAAGGCCTTCCTCCTTGAGAAGGCCGAAGTCGAAGAGCGGCAGCGACTTGCCGCTGTGAAGCTAGCCGCGGAGGAGGGCGAGCTGGTGCAGCGGAACGTTAATCTCGACGCCCACGAGGAGGAGCTTGTTGCGCGCGAGGAAAAACTCGGCGGGGCCCTCAAACAAGCAGAGGACGCCGCCGCTGCCGCCGAGGCCGCCAAGGAGGAGTTGAAGACGAAGGTGGCGCAGCTAGAAGCCGATCTCGCCAAGAAGGGCGGAGAGCTCAGCGCCGCCAAGGTCTCCAACATGGATCTTGAGTTGAAGCTAACCACTTTGACCAAGACTCTGGACAGCGCCAAGAAGTGGGAGGCGGCCTTGAAGGAGGAAATCAAGGCCGACAAAGCGCTGCTGGAGAGTGCCGCCGCCGCCCAGAACGCCTTCAGGGAGACTGTGACGCACTGGACGGAGAGTCTTGTGAATGCCGCCACAGACATCGACAAGGAGCTGGCACAGCTGGGGATGGAGGATCTCGGGTATCCCTCCGACGACAACCTCCAACCCAGCGCCAAGCTCGTCCTGTTCTTCAAGGGCGTGGCAACGGCCCTCCAGCGACTCCGAGAGAGAATCCCCAAGCAGCTGGCCGACGAGTCGCGCAAGATCTGCGCGGGAGCTCTTCAGAAAGTGTTGATGAAGGTGGCCTTTCGCAATCCAGGCCTCCGCCTCACCAACGTCCTCAGGACCTTGCCGCCGGAAGCTGATCTGGATGAGCTCAAGGCCCTTGTCGCACCCATTGTGGACAAGGTGAGCGGGATCAGGAGGGTCGAAGGCGATCGCGTAAATTAGGCCGCCCATTTCTTCTTTCCTTGTCGCTGTTTATTATGTCATGAAAACAATCTGTTAGAGCTGCGACAAGCTATCTTTGTAATATAACTTTATTCTGGGTAATGATTGCAACGTTATTCCCTTTACTTGACTCCTCCCTTTGTATGTCTTTTTACCCTACGCTTTTAGGGAACTTGCCGGTGCAGGCACCTGAGCCGCGAGCGCTGAGTGCGGAACGTTAGCAGCCTGCTGGCGGTGCCGCTACCGACAAGAAACCTTGTCGCAACTAGTTGCAGCTCACTTAAGTTGTTGAGCGGACTCGAAACAAAGTAAGGGCACAACTGACTGCGAGTTGGTTCCTCCGCGCACAGGTTTTCCATACAAAGTGCGGTCGTTCAAGGGAGATAACTTAGAATTTAAAAAATTTGATTGCTCAAACTTTGGCAACTTAGCTTTTCTGTTGTTTGCTTCCCGGCAAGGCGAAACTTTCTTGAACGACGCCTGGTCCATACCATCGTCTTCTCCTTTCCCCCCGGCAAACTTGTGGGCGAGGGGAACCTTGCTTTCAAAAGGAAGAAGAGACAATACAGATATGGAGCTTTACGGCTCGTTATTACTTACCGTGGAGTACGTGCTGCACAAAGTGTCAGATCATATATGCCAAAAATAGAAAGCATGAAATCGACAAAATGCGCAGAGCACATGAGCTTTACTTATGCACGGGGTCTGCGCCCGGCTTTGTACAAATGATTACATGCAACAGCGGCAAGACTTGTACAAAAGGTGGTTGCCGGAACAGGTTCCGGCAACCGCGCCTTACGGGTAAAACTTACGAAGATGCTCAATGTTCCAGGAGTTGCTCACCGGAATGGCATCTTCGGTCTCAAGGCGGACAGCGCCAGGCCTAGTGACTCGTTTCACCCGGTAAGGGCCTTCCCACTTCGGCATCAACTTGTTGGAATTCTTGGCGGACTGAACACGCCGAAGAACAAGGTCGCCTTCCTCGAGACTTATGGCATTAACTTTGCGGCTATGGTAGCGGCGCAAAGCTTGCTGGTAGCAAGCAGCTCGCACAGCAGCCTGAAGACGGTCTTCCTCAAGGAGCAGCGCGTCATCTTGTCGCAGCTGCTCTTGCTCGAGCTCATCATAAGCGAGCACTCGAGGTGACCCGTATACGAGTTCCGTGGGGATAACTGCCTCTCCTCCATAGACTAGAGCGAAAGGTGTCTGGCCAGTGGCTCGATTTGGCGTCGTCCTGATCGACCAAAGAACCACCGGCAGCTCCTCGATCCAGTTTCTTCCGCACTTGTGCAGCCTGTCGAAAGTTCTGGTCTTGAGCCCGCGCAGCACTTCAGCATTTTCCCTCTCCGCTTGACCGTTGCTTCTCGGGTGAGCAACAGAAGCGAAGCAGACCTTGGCGCCAAGATCTTGGACGTACTGCATGAAGGTGCGGCTCGTGAATTGTGTACCGTTGTCGGTGATTATCCTATTAGGGATCCCGAAACGGCAAACAATCGACCTGAAGAACTTGACTGCTGACTGTGCTATCACCTTCATCACTGGCTCCACTTCCGACCACTTTGTGAACTTGTCGATTGCAACGTACAAGTACTCAAAGCCCCCGACTGCTCGGGGAAAGGGGCCGAGGATGTCGAGCCCCCAGACCGAAAATGGCCAGGATAAAGGGATCGTCTGGAGAGCTTGAGCTGGTTGGTGTATCTGCTTGGAATGGAACTGGCACGCTTCACACTTGGTTACTTGTGCAGTTGCATCCTGGAGGGCTGTCGGCCAGAAGAAACCTTGCCGGAATGCTTTGCCGACAAGTGCTCTTGCGCCAATGTGGTGACCACATATGCCTCCATGTATCTCTGCCAACAGCTTTTGTCCGTCTTCCCGGTGAATACACTTCAATTTCACACCGTTGAGTCTTCTTCTGTACAGTGTCTTGTCGACAAACTAGTACATACTTGACTGCCGGGCTACTCTTTCCGCTTCTTCTTGCTCTTCGGGAAGTTCTCCTGTCTGAAGGAAATGGACAATGTGCTGTGCCCATGCTGGAGCTTGTGGCTCGACAACAAGGACTAAAGGAAAATCTGCTGCTGCGGGAACATCCGCTTCTACGGCGAGAACCTGCGGCTCTGCTGGAGCTTGACGTTCCCCGGCAAGCTTGCCGGAGCAAAACTTGTCGGGAGCTTCTGCTTCAACGGAACAAACCCTAGGGCTTGCCGGAGCAGATTGCTCCTCAGCGTTTTTGGCGTTGATTTTGGGGACTTTGTTGGCGGCGGCTTCGGGAAGCTCTGCCGGCAAGTAGTCACCAGAAACCAACTTCCTCTTCTTGATCTGTCCAGTTGATGGCGTTACAGACAGCTGACTCAGCTTGAGCACAAAGATCCCTGGCTCCACAGGTAACTTAAGTGCGGCGCACTTTGACAGGCCATCGGCAATGGCATTTTGAGCTCTTGGAACATGTTCCATTTGTAGGCCGTCAAGGTGCTCTTCTAGCTTTCTCACTTCGTTGACGTAAGCTTCCATCAATGGACTCTGATAACTCTTGTTTACTTGGCGGACGACAAGCTGTGAGTCACCCCTGACAATGAGCTTCTTGATCCCAAGGTCTGCCGCGATCCTGAGACCGGCAAGCAAGCCTTCATACTCTGCAGTATTGTTTGTTGCTTGCTCCTTGGGAAAGTGCATCTGGACTACGTACTTGAGGTGCTCTCCGGCGAGTGCGACAAGTAGCACGCCAGCGCTGGCGCCTTGCAGCGAGAAAGCACCATCAAAGTACATCAGCCACTCTTTGCTTGCTTCATCGACGGGGATGCTCGTCTCTGGAATTTCTTCATTTGGTGTTGGCATCCATTCTGCTATGAATTCTGCCAATGCTCTGCTCTGAATAGTTGAAGTGCTCTCAAACTTGAGGCCAAAGCTTGACAGTTCCAGTGCCCACTCAACAATCCTGCCTGTCGCTTCTGGATTCTGCAGTATCCTCTTCAGTGGAAAGCGAGTGACAACTGTTATCTCATGTTCTTGGAAGTAATGGCGCAGCTTTCTCGAGGCCATGAGAAGGTCGAAAAGCAATTTCTGTACACCAGAGTACCTTGACCTAGCCCCCTGCAGAAGGGAACTGACAAAGTAAACTGGGCGCTGCACCATTTTCTTCTGTGTCTGGCGGAGCTGCCATTGTCTTTTTGCACTTGCCGGTGGAGCTCGATGGTGCGTCCTCGACGGCAGCGCAGCACTCCGAAGAGGTGCGCTTGCCGGAGTGGGCATTAGAACTCTTGCCGGACTTGGTCTTCTTCTTCCCCCCGGGAGCTTCAGCGGCATGTGACTTGCGATCTGCTGCGGCTGCTGCTTCCCGGTAGATCTTGTCGGCACAGATAAGTGCATCCTTCTTGTCGCCGGGGACAGAGATGACGCTTATCGGGCCTGGCATCTTCAGCATGTTATATGCGTAATGAGAGGCTGCCATGAACTTGGCGAGTGCTGGACGGCCAAGTATCCCATTGTAAGGCAATGGAATATCAGCAACGTCAAAAGTGACCCTCTCAGTCCTGAAGTTCAGCTCGCTGCCAAATGTTACTGGCAGCGTGACCTTCCCCTTCGGCTTGCTCCTTCCCGGGTTAATTCCTTGGAATGTGCCGGTCTCTTCAAGCTCGCTGTCGGGGATCTGGAGTTTCTGGAGTACAGCGGAGGAGATCAGGTTTAAGCCAGCTCCGCCGTCAACTAGCATCTTGGTGACTTTGAGGTTGCGGATAGTTGGTGAAACCAACATCGGCAAACACCCGACCGCAGTTGTGCGATCAGGGTGGTCCTCAATGTCAAAGATGATAGGCGTGCTGGACCATTTCAGAAGTTTGCGCGATTCGACAGGTGGTTCCGCTGCATTGACTTCCCGCACCCACTACTTGAGTTGGCGGTGCGAAGTATGCAGGGAAGCACCGCCATCAACGCACAAGACTTCTGTGGCTTTCTAGAACTCCTGCTCACTGGTCTCGACATCATCCATGTCTTCATCGTCGTCGTCGTCTTCATCGTTGTTGCGGCCGCGGGGAGGTCTATCTCCTTGCCGCTGCTTGGCCTTGCTGCGGCGTCCTCCCCGGCCGGCGCGCTTCTTGCCAGATTCTCCAGCGCCACCTTGGGCCCTCTCCTTGTCTCGCCGCTCGTACTCAGCCTTTTGCTGCTGGACAAGCTGCTCGACCTTCTTGCAGCTCTGGAGGTCATGGCCCTTGGTGCGGTGAATCTTGCAGTACTGCTTGTCGGTGCCGTCCTGCTTGTCGGCGACCGCCACAGCCTGACAGTTGGTGCATGCGGCAACCTCCTTGCCGGAGCTACCAACTTTGGCTTTCTTGGCGCCACCTTCGCTGCTGGACTTCTCAACGGCTAGCACCTCCTTGCCTTTCTTCTTCCTGTTCCGGCGCCGGTTTTTCTTTGCCGGGGTAGCATCCTCACTGTCAGATCCTCCTGCTCCTACATTCTCTCCGGGGAGTTTCCTCCCTTCCTCAGCACGTGCACACTTGTCGTCCAGGGCATACAGCTCGCTGACGTCTCTGATCTTGCACATCGCCATCTCCTCCCGCATCCTGCGGTTACGCACGTTCTGATGAAACGCGCTGATAACCGCGGCAGGGTGGACATCTGGGATGTTGTGCTGCACACGGCTGAATCTCTGAATATACTTGCGCAGAGGCTCTCCTTCCTTCTGGGCAAGCAGATGAAGGTCACTCTCTTGGCCATGAGGTTTGTGGCCGCCTGTAAAGGCGCCAAAAAACTGATGGCATAGGTCTGCCCAGGAGGATATGGAGTTGTCTGGCAAGTGCATGAGCCAGGACCTGACGTTGGGCTTGAGCACCAGTGGGAAGTAGTTGGCAAGGATCTTGTCGTCTCGCCCCCCAGCAGCCTGCACCGCGATGGTGTAGATGCTGAGGAACTCTGACGGATGCGACTTGCCATCGTACTTCTCTGGTACATCTGGCTTGAAATTCTTCATACTGGGCCACTGGACTTGCCGCAGCTCATGGGTGAACGCAGGGCAACCTACCGCGTACGGCAAGTCGCCTGGTTCCCCTGGCGCATGCATGTCGACAGAGGGCCCAACGCGCTGGTCTGATTGACGTCGTGCTTCTCTTCGGCACTCGATGCGAGTACGAGCGTCCTCTTGCTGTCGTTCGTGAAGAACTTGGCGTTGATCGCGGCGAGCTCGTGGATCTGATGACGCGGTGGAGTCGCTGTCGAGGTGGATCCGGCGAGTCGGCGATCTGGGCCTTCGGGGTGGAGAGTGCGCAGAGGTTGCACCCCCACCGGTCTTGTCGTCACCGGCTCGTGCCTGGCTGACTCGCTGCGGCTGCGACGTGCTCGGCTGCCGTGGAGTGTCGCCGTTGGCGAAGCCGATGAGACGCTGGATAGTGGCCCTCCAGTCGTCGATCTTGTCTGCCATTGGAGGGTAGTCTAGGAGTAGCTGAGCTCGCGCCAAAGCTTCTGCTGCAGTGGCGGGTGGTGGTGGCGAACGGTGCGAGGAGCGGGATATGCTCGGACTTCTAACTATGTTAGAAGGAGCAGTATCCCGTCCAGGCGACCGTGCCTCGCTCGTGCCAGCATGTTGACATGCATGGTGGTCTTGAGCGCTTCGAGATCCACCAGCTCGATCTTGGTCTAGCAAACTCATGGTACTGTGAGTACCATGACGCTACCGGTCCCGCGCCTCCTGAGATGGGCGCGGTGCATGTACGGACGCCGAGGTCTTGGAGTGCGCCCGGTCGTTGTGGGAGCCGGCTATGCCGCCGATAGGCAGCGCAGCCTTGTCCTTGGACCTGGCAGCACCGTGAGCTCCCTCGTCGACGCGTGTTCTTCCGCCGGCCCCTGCCCCATCAGCCGTTTGCCCCGGCAATGGTGGGTTCGGCGCGGACGGAGCAGCCGCCTCCGAAACCTTCTTCTTTGGTAGCATGTTGATGAAGATGATGAAGATCTAGCTCGCGAGAATGCCAGATCTGGTTCACACAACTTCGACGCCCCCTACCTGGCGCGCCAAAGATGCCGGGGTACTGATCCACCGGCACCTATGGGACCAGCGGACCGAGTCCCTTTCGGTTCGGCAGGGGCGGAGATCGCGCAAAGAGCAAATCGAGGCAATACACGCGAGCGATTTACCCAGGTTCGGGCCGCACGGATGCGTAAAACCCTACTCCTGCTTTGTGGTCTGTATTGATTTCTTGCTCGGGAGCGCGGAGTGCTACAGTACACACCAGCAGCTAGCGAGACCGAAGCGTGAGAGTTCTCTTCGTCCCCCTCTACGTTGCGCATGGGCCTCCTTTTATATGCTCAAGGGGTCACCGACAGGTGGCAACGTAGACAAGGGTAAAAATGGAAAGGTGTTGCGGTTGGTACAGCTACCTGCTACAGTGTATCCTACCTAACCCTGACGGCAGGGGACAAGCGCATTAAATGCCCGTCTGCATCGCCTAAATAGTGCAAAAGGGACCGTCAGGGACGCCACCGCTCGCCACGATGGCAATCTTGTCAGCGCCGCTTGCCACCGCGCACCGCTGGCTGCACAGCCTCCCCGCCACGTACGCCTGGAAGGGTCCCAGAGCGACACGTTGGTGGATATGCTGGAGCGCGGACACAGAGTGGTGGTCTTGCCGCGGCAAGCGCCTTGCCGTGGTCATTGTCTTGTCATGTTCCGGGAGCTTGTCGCTCACCGGGCCTTGCCGGGACGCGTGGCGCGTCGCGGCAAGTTCCTTGAGATGCCTTGGTTGGCCTTCCCGGCAAGGCTCCTCTTGCCGGGGTCTTGTCTCCTTGGCTTGGATACTTTGTCCTTGAATGGCTCCACAAGGAACCACGGAGGACCTTGGCGGTCACCCGGCAAGCCTTGCCGCGGGATGCTGCGACTGCCCGTGCACATGTTCGGATACTAGGGTACCCCTACTCTAGTACACCGACACTTCCAGATAAGATAGTGAATGACAGAATTCTTAGTCACCATCACCAAGTTAGTAGAACTTCGTGATGAACTATAATATGCAAGGGATAACAGAAACGATTCCCAAGCTCTTTGTAATGCGGAAATTAACGAAGGTAGAAATCAAGAAAAACATCAAGTGTTGATGGTTGACAAGACCACTAGTTTCAAGAAAAGGGCAAAGGGAAGAAGGGGGACTTCAAGAAGAACGGCAAGCAAGGTGCTGCTCAAGTGAAGAAGCCCAAGTCTGATCCTAAGCCTGAGACTAAGTGCTTCTACTGCAAAGGGACTGGTCACTAGAAGCAGAACTACCCCAAGTGATTGGCGGATAAAAAGGATGGCAAAGTGAACATAAGTATATTTGATATACATGTTATTGATGTGTACTTTACTAGTGTTTATAGAAACCCCTCAGTATTTGATACTAGTTCAGTTGCTAAGATTAGTAACTCGAAACGGGAGTTGCAGAATAAACAGAGACTAGTTAAGGGTGAAGTAAGGATGTGTATTGGAAGTGGTTCCAAAATTGATATGATCATCATCGCACACTCCCTATAATTTCGGGATTAGTGTTGAACCTAAATAAGTTGTTATTTGGTGTTTTGCGTTGAGCATGAATATGATTTTGATCATTTATTGTAATATAGGTTTATTCATTTTAAGTAAGAGGAATAAATTGTTGTTCTGTTTACATGAAATAAAAACCTTATATGGTTACACACCCAATGAAAATAGTTCCGGTTGATTCTCGATCGTAGTGATACACATAATCATAATATTGAAACCAAAAGGATGCAAAGTAATAATGATAGTGCAACTTATTTGTAGCACTGCCGTTTAGTCATATTGGTGTAAAGCGCATGAAGAAAACTCCATGCTGATGGGCTTTTGGAATCACTTGATTATGAATCAGTTGATGCTTGCGAACCATGCCTCATGGGCAAGATGACTAAGACTCTGTTCTTCGGAACAATGGAGCGAGCAACAGATTTGTTGGAAATCATACATACTGATGTATGTGGTCCGATGAATATTGAGGCTCGCGACAGGTATCATTATTTTCTGATCTTCACAAGATGATTTGAGCAGATATGAGTATATCTACTTGATGAAACATAAGTCTGAAACATTTGAAAAGTTCAAAGAATTTCAGAGTGAAGTGAAAAATCATCGTAACAAGAAAATAAAGTTTCTACGATCTGATCGTAGAGAAGAGTATTTGAGTTACGAGTTTGGCCTTCAGTTAAAAACAATGTGAAATAGTTTCACTACTCATGCCACCTGGAACACCACAATGTAATGGTGTGTCCGAACGTCATAACCGTACTTTATTGGATATAGTGCAATCTATGATGTATCTTACCGATCTACCACTATCGTTTTGGGGTTATGCATTAGAGACAGCTGCATTCACGTTAAATAGGGCACCATCAAAATCCGTTGAGACGACGCCTTATGAACTGTGGTTTGGCAAGAAACCAAAGTTGTCGTTTCTGAAAGTTTGGGGCTGCGATGCTTATGTGAAAAAGCTTCAACCTGATAAGCTCGAACCCAAAATCGGAGAAATGTGTCTTCATAGGATACCCAAAAGTTACTGTTTGGTACACCTTCTATCACAGATCCGAAGGCAAGATTTTTTGCTAAATTTGGAAACTTTCTGGAGAAGGAGTTTCTCTTGAAAGAAGTGAGTGGGAGGAAAGTAGAAAACTTGATAAGGTAATTGTCCTTCTCCGGAAAGTAGTTCATCACAGAAATTTGTTCCTGTGACTCCTACACCAATAAGTGAGGAAGCTAATGATGATGATCATGAAACTTCAGATCAAGTTACTACCGAATCTCGTAGGTAAACCAGAGTGAGATCCGCACCAGAGTGGTACGGTAATCCTGTTCTGGAAGTCATGTTACTAGACCATGACGAACTTGCGAACTATGAGGAAGCGATGATGAGCCCAGATTCCGAAATGGTTTGAGGCCATGAAATCTGAGATATGATCCATGTATGAGAACAAAGTATGGACTTTGATGGATTTGCCCGATGATCGGCAAGCCATAGAAAATAAATGGATCTTCAAGAGGAAGACGGACGCTGATAGTAGTGTTACTATCTACAAAGCTAGAATTGTCGCAAAAAGGTTTTCGACAAGTTCAAGGTGTTGACTACGATGAGAATCTCACTCGTATCTATGCTTAAGTCTGTCCGAATCATGTTAGCAATTGCCGCATTTTATGAAATCTGGCAAATGGATAAACAAAACTGAATTCCTTAATGGATTTAATAAAGAAGAGTTGTATACGATGCAACTAGAAGGTTTTGTCAATCCGAAAGGTGCTAACAAAATGTGCAAGCTCCAGCGATCCATCTATGGACTGGTGCAAGCATCTCGGAGTTGGAATATACGCTTTGATGAGTTGATCAAAGCATATAGTTTTATACAGACTTGCGGTGAAGCCTGTATTTACGAGAAAGTGAGTGGGAGCACTACAGCATTTCTGATAAGTATATGTGAATGACATATTGTTGATCGGAAATAATGTAGAATTATTCTGTAAAGCATAAAAGGAGTGTTTGAAAGGAGTTTTTCAAAGAAAGACTTCGGTGAAGCTGCTTACATATTGAGCTTCAAGATCTATAGAGATAGATCAAGACGCTTGATAAGTTTTTTCAATGAGTACATACCTTGACAAGATTTTGAAGTAGTTCAAAATGGAGCAGTCAAAGAAAGAGTTCTTGCCTGTATTACAAGGTGTGAAGTTGAGTAAGACTCAAAGCCCGACCACGGCAGAAGATAGAAAGAGAATGAAAGTCATTCCCTATGCCTTGGCCATAGGTTCTATAAAGTATGTCATGCTGTATACCAGATCTATTGTATACCCTGCACTGATTTGGCAAGGGAGTACAATAGTGATCTAGGAGTAGATCACTGGACAGCGGTCAGAATTATCCTTAGTGAAATAAGGATATGTTTCTCGATTATGGACGTGACAAAAAGGTTCGCCGTAAAGGGTTACGTCGATGCAAGTTTTGACACTGATCTGGATGACTCTAAGTCTCGATCTAGATACATATTGAAAGTGGGAGCAATTAGCTAGAGTAGCTCCGTGCAGAGCATTGTAGACATAGAAAATTGCAAAATACATAACGGATCTGAATATAACAGACCCGGTGACTAAAATTATCTCACAAGCAAAACATGATCACACCTTAGTACTCTTTGGGTGTTAATCACATAGCGATGTGAACTAGATTACTGACTCTAGTAAACCCTTTGGGTGTTGATCACATATCAATGTGAACTATGGGTGTTAATCACATAGTGATGTGAACTATTGCTGTTAAATCACATGGCGATGCGAACTAGATTATTGACTCTAGTGCAAGTGGGAGACTGAAGGAAATATGCCCTAGAGGCAATAATAAATTTATTATTTATTTCCTTATTTCATGATAAATGTTTATTATTCATGCTAGAATTGTATTAACCGGGAAACATAATACATGTATGAATACATAGACAAACAGAGTGTCACTAGTATGCCTCTACTGACTAGCTCGTTAATCAAAGATGGTTATGTTTCCTAACCATAGACAAAGAGTTGTTATTTGATTAACAAGGTCACATCATTAGTTGAATGATCTGATTGACATGACCCATTCCATTAGCTTAGCACCCGATCGTTAAGTATGTTGCTATTGCTTTCTTCATGACTTATACATGTTCCTATGACTATGAGATTATGCAACTCCCGTTTGCCGGAGGAACACTTTGGGTGCTACCAAACGTCACAACGTAACTGGGTGATTATAAAGGAGCATTACAGGTGTCTCCCAAGGTAGATGTTGGGTTGGCGTATTTCGAGATTAGGATTTGTCACTCTGATTGTCGGAGAGGTATCTCTGGGCCCTCTCGGTAATGCACATCACATAAGCCTTGCAAGCATTGCAACTAAATGAGTTAGTTGCGGGATGATGTATTACAGAACGAGTAAAGAGACTTGCCGGAAACGAGATTAAACTAGGTATTGGAGTACCGACGATCGAATCTCGGGCAAGTAACATACCGATGACAAAGGGAACAACGTATGTTGTTATGCGGTCTGACCGATAAAGATCTTCGTAGAATATGTAGGAGCCAATATGGGCATCCAGGTCCTGCTATTGGTTATTGACCGGAGACGTGTCTCGGTCATGTCTACATTGTTCTCGAACCCGTAGGGTCCGCACGCTTAAGGTTACGATGACAGTTATATTATGAGTTTATGCATTTTGATGTACCGAAGGTTGTTCGGAGTCGCGGATGTGATCACGGACATGACGAGGAGTCTCAAAATGGTCGAGACATAAAGATTGATATATTGGGAGCCTATATTTGGACATCGGAAGTGTTCCGGGTGAAATCGGGATTTTACCGGAGTACCGGGAGGTTACCGGAACCCCCCGGGAGCTATATGGGCCTTAATGGGCTTTAGTGGAAAGGAGAAAGGGGCAGCACAAGGTGGCTGTGCGCCTCCCCCTTCCCCTAGTCCTATTAGGACTAGGAGAGGTGGCCGGCCCTCTCTCTCTTTCCCCCCCCGCGAATCCTATTCCAACTAGGATTGGGGGGGGGGAATCCTACTCCCAGAGGGAGTAGGACTCTCCTGGCGCGCCCTATGTGGCCGGCCAGCCCCCCCCCTTTGGTCCTTTATATACTGAGGCAGAGGCACCCTAGAACACACAAGTTGATCCACGTGATCTATTCCTTAGCCGTGTGCGGTGCCCCCAGCCACCATAGTCCTCGATAAATACTGTAGCGGAGTTTAGGCGAAGCCCTGCTGCTGTTGTACATCAAGATCGTCACCACGCCGTCGTGCTGACGGAACTCTTCCCCGACACTTTGCTGGATCGGAGTCCGGGGATCGTCATCGAGCTGAACGTGTGCTCGAACTCGGAGGTGCCGTAGTTTCGGTGCTTGATTGGTTGGATCGCGAAGACGTACGACTACTTCTTCTACGTTGTGTGAATGCTTCCGCGTGCGATCTACAAGCGTACGTAGATCATACTGTCCCCTCTCGTTGCTATGCATCACCATGATCTTGCGTGTGCGTAGGAAATTTTTGAAATTACTACATTCCCCAACACATTGGCATAATGTCCGGTCTTCTGACACTTATAACAAGCGACTTGGCTCAGGTCTCTCTTGGCTGGGGTTGATGGGTTGGTACGGTTCTGACCATTGCTTCCCCCATTCCCATTACCATTCTTGGGGCCATTATGGTTATGCGAACTCCCTCCTCCATGGGTTTGCTGAAAATGTCCTCCCGATTTTGGGGTAAAACATGGCTTCTGCTGAGCTCCTGAATTGTATTTCCCTTGTCCATACTTCCTCTTGCGGTTCTCAATCTGTTGTTGCTTCCCTTCAATCATAAGAGCACGATCTACCAACTCCTGGTAGTTGTTGAAAGTTGCTACCATCAACTGCATGCTCAACTCATCATTCAGTCCTTCCAGAAATTTCTCCTACTTAGCTGCATCCGTAGCAACGTCATTCAGGGCATAACGTGCTAACTTACTAAAGCCATCCACATATTGGCCAACTGTCCGTCCTCCTTGGCACAAGTTGCGAAACTCATGCTTCTTCATGGCCATAGCTCCTGCTGAAACATGGGCAGTACGGAAAGCCTGCTGAAACTGATCCCATGTGACAGTGTCGATAGGATAAGTGGTTGTGAAATTCTCCCACCATGATGCTGCGGGTCCTTCAAGCTGATGTGCGGCAAAATGCACCTTTTCCGCATCTGTGCTTCCTGCTGTGGTCAATTCCCTCCCTGTCTTGCAGAGCCAATCATCTGCCACTACCGGCTCGGTGCTACTGGAGAACACCGGTGGATTCAGTCTAAGGAAATGGGTTAAGTGATCAACAGGTGGTGGTGGTGGTGGGTTGTTGTTGTTGTTCCCCGGGTTCTGATTCTGGACTAGCAACTGCATCAATGCATTCTGCTGCTGGATCAACTGAGTGAGCTCCGGTGGGAAAGCAAATCCATTGTCACGTCTCGAAGGCATCTAAGGGTTTAGAAAAGATGAGAATATAGAATAGATTGAGGTCTAGAGAGAAAACACTACCCATATGCACATGAGACAAACACAATCATATCACTCAATCAATCAAGCAAGGGCATACAATCGGTCTAGAACTATCGTTATAAAAGTGCTTGGACTATGCTATATATATGGTGGAATACTACTACTGTTATGGTGGTCTACTAGAAAAACTGCTCCGATGAAGGCTCCATGATATCTGCTCTAGCTTCATCAACATAGTCATCATCGCTGTCATCTGGGTCCGAGTCGGTGTCGTGGATGATGATGTAGTCCTCCGGACGAATCTCCTTGGGTTCTTCATCTTCTCCTCCTGGCGTGGGGTCTCCCATGAATACTCCTAGCTTCCTTTCCAGATCGCCATTCCTCTCCACTAGTACGACGATTTCCTCCTCATAATCTTCACGAGTAGCCTTGAGTTCTTCCTCCAGCTCCGTGATCCTTGTCATTGCCTTCTTCAGATCTATCATGCCTGCGCACATCTGGTTCTCCTGACATCGAATGTGCTGATTTAACTCCTAGATAAAAGCTGCGATTGATCTATCCTTCCTGGTGTTGATCATCTCCCAATGCTCATCTCGGCGCCCACAAATCTGGTAGATAGTATCCTTGAGATCATTGCGGTAAACTTCTCCAATACATCCCATGGTGATGTGGGCTGCCATGCTCTTTCCTAGACTCCATGTTAGTGCATCAATGGAAAATTCTATGGGCTCGGTGACTGGCACGAACGTCCTTCCGGGAACTTGAACTTGAATCATCAAGCGCTCCTCCTCGGGTAAAGTGGCGTTGTAGGTCCCGGTGAAGCTTGGTACTCCGATGTTCAGGTACTTAGTGACTTCCTTCAGGTGGCGTCCAAAGGGTGTATCTTCATCCGGTTACGTGAACTTGTTCCTAGCATCCGCCATCCTAAAAGAGTAGAAAAGATGAGGAGTCAGAAATGAGAAGAGAGTAGTGATCTAGGTCTTTATCTTAGTGGTCGTGTCCTACAGTCAGTGTGTGCTCTGATACCATCTTGTAGCGACCAGACCTCAAACAGTCTGATCTCTGTGCTTCAGTGTCATCCCTGGATCAGTAATGCTGACACGCACAGTACTTGAAGGATTTATAATAGAGTAGCAATCACACACTTATTACATCGAATGCCTCAAAAGAGAGCTTAATACAAATAGTATGGTTTAAGGCCATCTACTAACCATAACAGTGGAAGGCTTGGAAGATAAGTGAGCCCATCAACTCCAACGGCATCACTGAGTATAGAACCACGACCTGAGGCTCCTTATTCGTCGTCTGAAAAGTCTGCAACATGAACGTTGCAGCCCGAAAACGGGTCAGCACATGGAATATGCTGGCAATGTAACACATAGAGAGTAGTGAATAGAATATGCTATACTACATGCATATATGGCTGGTGGAAAGCTCTATGGTTACAGTTTTGCGTAAAGCCAGTTTTTCCCTACTACAAAGGAATAAATTTTATTTAACTATCATGGTGGTTGTTAAACATTGAGAGCGTAGACACCCTCTCAATCCCAATTAAGTATCATCATTAAAACCCAACAAAATTAATTAAAGTCACATGATAAGATTCACATGATAATCCATGTACTAGACACTCAAGTTGTCCATAACCGGGGACACGGCTAACCATGATTAGTTTATACACTCTGCAAAGGTTTGTGCACTTTTCCCCACAAGACTCGATCTCCTCCGTTGGGATTCTTGCACTACATGGTGTTTGAGAAACGGATGACCGAGACATAGTTTTTCAGAAGCACTAGCACCTTACGATCAGGTAGACCGTTACACCTACTTTCCCCTACATCTGCTAGTCTACCACTGTAAGAGTTCGCACGACTTAATCAACTATGCTAGAGCCCATAGTAGCTTGTGGCTGCACACGGAAGTTTCTAGTATGAATAATCTCATGATCCCTTTGAGCCTGGGTGGCGGTCCATAAAGAAAAACAGGCAATCGCTGGAATACCCAGGTGCCTCAATCCACCCAGATGTGTATTAGAGTTGCCACCTTAAGTTAACCATTAATTAAACAATCTCACATCTATCATGAAAACACTCAAACCCAAACCACGTCTACGAGCATAGCATAACAATATAAGCATAACGTAGAAGTAACTCCCAGGGTTTGATTATAAACAGGTGAATAGGTACTACCTCATCTACTTCCCAAACCCACAATTTAATTCAGATCCTAACCATGCAATTGTTTGAGGATTGATCTAATGCAATAAAACAGGGTAGTAAGAGGTATGATCAAAGTGTTACTTGCCTTGCTGATGATCCGTAAAACCTAGAGATTCGAAGTAGCAAGAGGCGCACTCCGAGTACTCTATTGCAAACAAACAAGCACACAATAAGCACTCATCTAATGCACAGGTAAAACTCAAATAAGAGATCTAACCAGAAAGTTCAACTTAAGAACTCCGGTTTGCAAAAAGAAACAATTTGAACGAAACAACGAAAGTCAAACGGCAAAAGAAACAGGCTTCGTTTACTTATCTGGACCTAAGTCAAATTTTACAGAAGCAAAAACTTGTTTGAGTTGGTTAAACGGAAAGAGCATTTCGATCCATACTCTAGGCACTTGAATCGCCTGATTCCGATAAACAAGCGAAAAGTTATACTAAAATGAAAAACAGATCGGAAATCGCGATCAGAAATAATCGCGGAAAATCCGAGAAAAAGAAAAACTGACGAACAGGCTAACGAACGAACGTTCGCTAACTGTGGCTAAAAGACGAAAACCATTCGTTAAAATGAACAAACGAACGGGCATTCGCTAAATAAATTAAACTAAAAAAAACCGATCTATATAAAAAACAGATCTAGGTTTAAAAAAACCAACAAAAACCGCGTGGTTTTCTCAAGGAAACCGACGGCGGCGGCGGTGGTCAACCTTGGCGGCCCAGGAACGACGGGCGGTCCGGCGGGCGGGCCTCTAGGCGCTAAATCAATTATTTATAACACAGTGTTAAATGTGCTTTTTAGTTCCTTAGACCATGAGAGTATTGCTAGTCACTTCTTACCGTACGGTGACTTTGGGGTTGCTCAAACGTCATCTGTAACACGGTGATCATAACAAAACTTACAAGTTCATCGGAAAGTTTGACAAGGGACTAGATAGCTCAAGAGTGGGATTTGCTCCTCCGACGATGGAGAGATATTCTTAGGGCCCTCTCGGTGTGACGGATCCATCATCAGTCTGGACAGACATGGTGACTTTCACGGGGATGCCAGAAACACTTCAACGAGAAAGAAGAACAAAACCGACAATGAGGATGACGGTATAGTGAGCATGTTATGACTCAGGAGGATACCGATGCATCTCGGTTTTAATGTATCGTGAAGCAAAGGGACATCATATGAGCAACCAAAGGTTCACTCGATAATGTCATTCGTGTCAGAGGTCATCGGTGCGGAACTGTGCGAGTGCTGCCGGCTAAGGGTGGTGCCGTCGCACTCGCGTTCCCGTTATTTCTGAATGGGCCGCGCCGGGCCAGAGTCCTAGTACGGACACGCATCTGACACAGGTGATAAGGGTCAGTTTTGTTTAGTATTACATTGTTTTCACGTCGCAGGAAAAGATCAAATAATCAAGTAAAACTAAAAATCGGACTCCAAAATTCTCCGAAATATAATGTTCTCCTACCGAAACACTACGGGTCACAAGCTAGAACTCTTATATATAAAGAAATTAACTGATAGACACTCGGACGAAGATCTATGAACATTTATTTGGTGGTATCTCTATAATGCTACTGGAGAAACGCATAATTGGTTCCCAATAAATAAGGATGAAGACTTAATTAGTTCTGAGAAAAACTCCGAAAAATAAACATACTTATGTTTGATTTTTTATTATTAAATCCTTCTAAGTATTTTCTTTTGATTTGCGGAAATAAGTCTAATTTTTATTCTCTCTTCTCCTTAATTTTTTTATAATTGAAAATAATTATGAAGATATAAAAAAATTAATCTTCAGAAATACTATTAATGAAGTCCTTTTCTGATGCAAAATTGTGAACCAAAGAGCAGCGCCAAGAGTGCATTGACAGGAATAACGATAAACTGCCTCCCGAGACTCTCTCGTTCATGGAGAGTGCCTTTTGGATAGTCAGTCTCGCGAGCATATACGACGGATTTCTTAAGGATCATTATGATCTTAGAACGCAATAAAAAATTAAATGATATATACTATGGCTAAGAATGAATGATATCTAAATGCTATTAACCTATTTTTCCCAGAGGATATCTGAAGAGTATGTAGAAATGTTATACAAAATAATAACCGAGCCAGTATACTTATGGCAAATGGTGAATCTAGATCTACAAAAGGCCGTTAATATTCCAATCAAATAATTACCTTAATTTAAGGAACCTAGCAACGAGCCGACTCTATTAACTTGAGAAGCATGAACGCTATCACTGTGGGTGGTATAGGATGAGAAGTGCTCGAAATTGCGTTGCACCAAGACCCCATGATGGTCCACAAATTAGAGGAGATGAAGGATGGCTGCTTACTAACTTCACACTCTCCGGTCTATCACTAGAGGTGTGCGTGCTTTCGAGAGAAGGAGACGACTAGAATCTATCACCACTGGGCGAAATACAAAGTATTTGGACCTTTAGGGAGTTGAACTGGGGGTGCGTTCTCAGTAAGACCGACCATCGCAAGCCGATTCGAGTGAAGAGTAAGCTGAGCGTCTCCATCTATCCAATCTCTCTCTCCTTCTTATGCCTACGCTCCGTGCAGCCCCGCTCTCTTGCTCTCGTCTTGTTCTCTCATGATGAAACCATTAGTATACTAGAGGCTTTGGACTATGAAACCTAACAACTTTGGAGCCTCCTCTAGTCTTTCTAGTTCAAGTCAGTTGATCAGATTAAGCTGACCAAATGAGATCCCCTCTTAATTCCTCATAATTAAGGATAAGCCCGGGAGTATGCTTTGTGTTTCCAAGTATCCATAAATTCCTCTATGACTCCTGCGTATGTGTATTCTGAACGGCATTGACTTTGAAGTTATTATTATGACCCTAGGTGTCTTTGAGCATGAAACCCCGAGCGCCATGTACATCTGATTGCAATAGCGTTACTCGTATTCGCTCTCATGTGTCTCTGATGTATGCTCCTAACGTCTTCCTCCAGAAGTCATCCCATTCTCTGATGCGCACGATCCTGTATTTTAGGTTAGGCATTCTATTTCTTCATGGCCGGTTCTTGACACCTGAGATTCACCCTACCTACTTCATTGTTAATAGTGCTGCTACTCCTCTATGGACTTTGTACCTTGTGATACCTCAAGCGTCTGTGCGTATATTGTAACATCCCAAATTTTCAATTTGGAATGTTATACATAGATCATCATTGCATATCATATTTTATTTGCATTTTGGCTTGATCCTAGAAATCCTACGCAACTCAAGGACCCATGGAGAGAGTTGGGGATTTCGTTATTTTCATATTTGGGGTTTTCTCAAATTTTGAAAATAGGATCATTTGATTTAATTATTTTATCTTCAATAATTCCAATTATAAAAATAAGTGAGAGGAGAATAAAATGACTTTCCCAAATTAAAGGAATATTGAGGATTTAATAAAAAATCAAATAAGATTTTTATTTTGGAGTTTTTCGCTGTTTTATTTGAATTTAGGAAAAATATGCGTTTTTCAAAATTGCATTTAGGCCCAAATAAATGTTCACCTTGTCCGGCTTGATTTTAGAAGTCGGGGAAAATTTATTTCGGGATTTTTGGAGGTCTTCCGTAGTATTTCTTTTTATTTGTTCTTTTTTCTGCGCGAAAATTATTAAAAAAAAACTGACCTAACCGGGCGTCACCGGATACTAGTATTCGTCTGGCCTGGATTGTTCCACTGGCCCTGTATCAAGGCGGCCGAGGCCGAGCCCGCTTAGCCCACGAGCCCGCCCTGCCGTCCCCAAATCCCTAGCCGCTGACGCACCCGCCGCCGTCCGTCTCGCTCCGATTCGCCACGTCTGCTCCGTGACGCGCGCCGCGCCGACCGCCGCCGCCCACCCGGACCCCGTACGTGTAGGGCGGTTTTTTCTTTTCAACTACGATTCCCAACACGGCCTTCCTCTCTCTAATCCCGATCAAATGATGCCACCTGTGCAGGTTGGTGAAAACTGTAAAAATCCTTCCGTAAGTGTAGCATTGTTCCTCAACAGCCGACACGAGCACGCACACAAGCATCTAGGTCGGTAGCCAGCGCGAGCAAGCATTCAGCTCGTGCGACTAGCTGCGACCTCGGACGTGGGCGCAAGGGCGCATGAGCTCTGGCCTCGGACGTGGGCGCGGGCTCTGGTGTGCGCAGCTCCTATCCTGACGTCGAGTCTGAGACCCGCTTGAGGTTCTATTTGTTTTTGGTTTTTACTCTAGAAAAAATCCGACTGATGGATCTATGTTCTTATAAGATCGGCGGGTTTTTAAAATTCGTTCTAATTAATTAGCGACATTTGCCCGTTCGTTCGTTCGTTTTAACGAACGGTTTTCGTCTTTTAGCCACAGTTAGCGAACGTTCGTTTGTTAGCCTGTTCGTCAGTTTTTCTTTTTCTCGGATTTTCCGCGATTATTTCTGATCGCGATTTCCGATCTGTTTTTCATTTTAGTATAACTTTTCGCTTGTTTATCGGAATCAGGCGATTCAAGTGCCTAGAGTATGGATCGAAATGCTCTTTCCGTTTAACCAACTCAAACAAGTTTTTGCTTCTGTAAAATTTGACTTAGGTCCAGATAAGTAAACGAAGCCTGTTTCTTTTGCCGTTTGACTTTCGTTGTTTCGTTCAAATTGTTTCTTTTTGCAAACCGGAGTTCTTAAGTTGAACTTTCTGGTTAGATCTCTTATTTGAGTTTTACCTGTGCATTAGATGAGTGCTTATTGTGTGCTTGTTTGTTTGCAATAGAGTACTCGGAGTGCGCCTCTTGCTACTTCGAATCTCTAGGTTTTACGGATCATCAGCAAGGCAAGTAACACTTTGATCATACCTCTTACTACCCTGTTTTATTGCATTAGATCAATCCTCAAACAATTGCATGGTTAGGATCTGAATTAAATTGTGGGTTTGGGAAGTAGATGAGGTAGTACCTATTCACCTGTTTATAATCAAACCCTGGGAGTTACTTCTACGTTATGCTTATATTGTTATGCTATGCTCGTAGACGTGGTTTGGGTTTGAGTGTTTTCATGATAGATGTGAGATTGTTTAATTAATGGTTAACTTAAGGTGGCAACTCTAATACACATCTGGGTGGATTGAGGCACCTGGGTATTCCAGCGATTGCCTGTTTTTCTTTATGGACCGCCACCCAGGCTCAAAGGGATCATGAGATTATTCATACTAGAAACTTCCGTGTGCAGCCACAAGCTACTATGGGCTCTAGCATAGTTGATTAAGTCGTGCGAACTCTTACAGTGGTAGACTAGCAGATGTAGGGGAAAGTAGGTGTAACGGTCTACCTGATCGTAAGGTGCTAGTGCTTCTGAAAAACTATGTCTCGGTCATCCGTTTCTCAAACACCATGTAGTGCAAGAATCCCAACGGAGGAGATCGAGTCTTGTGGGGAAAAGTGCACAAACCTTTGCAGAGTGTATAAACTAATCATGGTTAGCCGTGTCCCCGGTTATGGACAACTTGAGTGTCTAGTACATGGATTATCATGTGAATCTTATCATGTGACTTTAATTAATTTTGTTGGGTTTTAATGATGATACTTAATTGGGATTGAGAGGGTGTCTACGCTCTCAATGTTTAACAACCACCATGATAGTTAAATAAAATTTATTCCTTTGTAGTAGGGAAAAACTGGCTTTACGCAAAACTGTAACCATAGAGCTTTCCACCAGCCATATATGCATGTAGTATAGCATATTCTATTCACTACTCTCTATGTGTTACATTGCCAGCATATTCCATGTGCTGACCCGTTTTCGGGCTGCAACGTTCATGTTGCAGACTTTTCAGACGACGAATAAGGAGCCTCAGGTCGTGGTTCTATACTCAGTGATGCCGTTGGAGTTGATGGGCTCACTTATCTTCCAAGCCTTCCACTGTTATGGTTAGTAGATGGCCTTAAACCATACTATTTGTATTAAGCTCTCTTTTGAGGCATTCGATGTAATAAGTGTGTGATTGCTACTCTATTATAAATCCTTCAAGTACTGTGCGTGTCAGCATTACTGATCCAGGGATGACACTGAAGCACAGAGATCAGACTGTTTGAGGTCTGGTCGCTACAAGATGGTATCAGAGCACACACTGACTGTAGGACACGACCACTAAGATAAAGACCTAGATCACTACTCTCTTCTCATTTCTGACTCCTCATCTTTTCTACTCTTTTAGGATGGCGGATGCTAGGAACAAGTTCACGTAACCGGATGAAGATACACCCTTTGGACGCCACCTGAAGGAAGTCACTAAGTACCTGAACATCGGAGTACCAAGCTTCACCGGGACCTACAACGCCACTTTACCCGAGGAGGAGCGCTTGATGATTCAAGTTCAAGTTCCCGGAAGGACGTTCGTGCCAGTCACCGAGCCCATAGAATTTTCCATTGATGCACTAACATGGAGTCTAGGAAAGAGCATGGCAGCCCACATCACCATGGGATGTATTGGAGAAGTTTACCGCAATGATCTCAAGGATACTATCTACCAGATTTGTGGGCGCCGAGATGAGCATTGGGAGATGATCAACACCAGGAAGGATAGATCAATCGCAGCTTTTATCTAGGAGTTAAATCAGCACATTCGATGTCAGGAGAACCAGATGTGCGCAGGCATGATAGATCTGAAGAAGGCAATGACAAGGATCACGGAGCTGGAGGAAGAACTCAAGGCTACTCGTGAAGATTATGAGGAGGAAATCGTCGTACTAGTGGAGAGGAATGGCGATCTGGAAAGGAAGCTAGGAGTATTCATGGGAGACCCCACGCCAGGAGGAGAAGATGAAGAACCCAAGGAGATTCGTCCGGAGGACTACATCATCATCCACGACACCGACTCGGACCCAGATGACAGCGATGATGACTATGTTGATGAAGCTAGAGCAGATATCATGGAGCCTTCATCGGAGCAGTTTTTCTAGTAGACCACCATAACAGTAGTAGTATTCCACCATATATATAGCATAGTCCAAGCACTTTTATAACGATAGTTCTAGACCGATTGTATGCCCTTGCTTGATTGATTGAGTGATATGATTGTGTTTGTCTCATGTGCATATGGGTAGTGTTTTCTCTCTAGACCTCAATCTATTCTATATTCTCATCTTTTCTAAACCCTTAGATGCCTTCGAGACGTGACAATGGATTTGCTTTCCCACCGGAGCTCACTCAGTTGATCCAGCAGCAGAATGCATTGATGCAGTTGCTAGTCCAGAATCAGAACCCGGGGAACAACAACAACAACCCACCACCACCACCACCTGTTGATCACTTAACCCATTTCCTTAGACTGAATCCACCGGTGTTCTCCAGTAGCACCGAGCCGGTAGTGGCAGATGATTGGCTCTGCAAGACAGGGAGGGAATTGACCACAGCAGGAAGCACAGATGCGGAAAAGGTGCATTTTGCCGCACATCAGCTTGAAGGACCCGCAGCATCATGGTGGGAGAATTTCACAACCACTTATCCTATCGACACTGTCACATGGGATCAGTTTCAGCAGGCTTTCCGTACTGCCCATGTTTCAGCAGGAGCTATGGCCATGAAGAAGCATGAGTTTCGCAACTTGTGCCAAGGAGGACGGACAGTTGGCCAATATGTGGATGGCTTTAGTAAGTTAGCACGTTATGCCCTGAATGACGTTGCTACGGATGCAGCTAAGTAGGAGAAATTTCTGGAAGGACTGAATGATGAGTTGAGCATGCAGTTGATGGTAGCAACTTTCAACAACTACCAGGAGTTGGTAGATCGTGCTCTTATGATTGAAGGGAAGCAACAACAGATTGAGAACCGCAAGAGGAAGTATGGACAAGGGAAATACAATTCAGGAGCTCAGCAGAAGCCATGTTTTACCCCAAAATCGGGAGGACATTTTCAGCAAACCCATGGAGGAGGGAGTTCGCATAACCATAATGGCCCCAAGAATGGTAATGGGAATGGGGGAAGCAATGGTCAGAACCGTACCAACCCATCAACCCCAGCCAAGAGAGACCTGAGCCAAGTCGCTTGTTATAAGTGTCAGAAGACCGGACATTATGCCAATGTGTTGGGGAATGTAGTAATTTCAAAAATTTCCTACGCACACGCAAGATCATGGTGATGCATAGCAACGAGAGGGGACAGTATGATCTACGTACGCTTGTAGATCGCACGCGGAAGCATTCACACAACGTAGAAGAAGTAGTCGTACGTCTTCGCGATCCAACCAATCAAGCACCGAAACTACGGCACCTCCGAGTTCGAGCACACGTTCAGCTCGATGACGATCCCCGGACTCCGATCCAGCAAAGTGTCGGGGAAGAGTTCCGTCAGCACGACGGCGTGGTGACGATCTTGATGTACAACAGCAGCAGGGCTTCGCCTAAACTCCGCTACAGTATTATCGAGGACTATGGTGGCTGGGGCACCGCACACGGCTAAGGAATAGATCACGTGGATCAACTTGTGTGTTTCTGGGGTGCCTCTGCCTCAGTATATAAAGGACCAAAGGGGGGAGGC
Source organism: Triticum urartu (assembly GCF_003073215.2). Lineage (NCBI taxonomy): Eukaryota > Viridiplantae > Streptophyta > Magnoliopsida > Poales > Poaceae > Triticum > Triticum urartu. The sequence goes on from NC_053028.1 coordinate 420,581,734, forward strand.
TGGCCGGCCACATAGGGCGCGCCAGGAGAGTCCTACTCCCTCTGGGAGTAGGATTCCCCCCCCCCCAATCCTAGTTGGAATAGGACTCCTTGAGGGGGGAAAGAGAGAGAGCGGCCGGCCACCTCTCCTAGTCCTAATAGGACTAGGGGAAGGGGGGAGGCGCACAGCCACCTTGTGCTGCCCCTTTCTCCTTTCCACTAAAGCCCATTAAGGCCCATATAGCTCCCGGGGGGTTCCGGTAACCTCCCGGTACTCCGGTAAAATCCCGATTTCACCCGGAACACTTCCGATGTCCAAATATAGGCTCCCAATATATCAATCTTTATGTCTCGACCATTTTGAGACTCCTCGTCATGTCCGTGATCACATCCGCGACTCCGAACAACCTTCGGTACATCAAAATGCATAAACTCATAATATAACTGTCATCGTAACCTTAAGCGTGCGGACCCTACGGGTTCGAGAACAATGTAGACATGACCGAGACACGTCTCCGGTCAATAACCAATAGCAGGACCTGGATGCCCATATTGGCTCCTACATATTCTACGAAGATCTTTATCGGTCAGACCGCATAACAACATACGTTGTTCCCTTTGTCATCGGTATGTTACTTGCCCGAGATTCGATCGTCGGTACTCCAATACCTAGTTTAATCTCGTTTCCGGCAAGTCTCTTTACTCGTTCTGTAATACATCATCCCGCAACTAACTCATTTAGTTGCAATGCTTGCAAGGCTTATGTGATGTGCATTACCGAGAGGGCCCAGAGATACCTCTCCGACAATCAGAGTGACAAATCCTAATCTCGAAATACGCCAACCCAACATCTACCTTGGGAGACACCTGTAATGCTCCTTTATAATCACCCAGTTACGTTGTGACGTTTGGTAGCACCCAAAGTGTTCCTCCGGCAAACGGGAGTTGCATAATCTCATAGTCATAGGAACATGTATAAGTCATGAAGAAAGCAATAGCAACATACTTAACGATCGGGTGCTAAGCTAATGGAATGGGTCATGTCAATCAGATCATTCAACTAATGATGTGACCTTGTTAATCAAATAACAACTCTTTGTCTATGGTTAGGAAACATAACCATCTTTGATTAACGAGCTAGTCAGTAGAGGCATACTAGTGACACTCTGTTTGTCTATGTATTCATACATGTATTATGTTTCCGGTTAATACAATTCTAGCATGAATAATAAACATTTATCATGAAAATAAGGAAATAAATAATAACTTTATTATTGCCTCTAGGGCATATTTCCTTCAGTCTCCCACTTGCACTAGATTTAATAATCTAGTTCACATCGCCATGTGATTTAACAGCAATAGTTCACATCACCATGTGATTAACACCCATAGTTCACATCAATATGTGATCAACACCCAAAAGGGTTTACTAGAGTCAGTAATCTAGTTCACATCGCTATGTGATTAACACCCAAAGAGTACTAAGGTGTGATCATGTTTTGCTTGTGAGATAATTTTAGTCAACGGGCTTTCACATTTAGATCCGTTATGTATTTTGCAATTTTCTATGTCTACAATGCTCTGCACGGAGCTACTCTAGCTAATTGCTCCCACTTTCAATATGTATCTAGATCGAGACTTAGAGTCATCCAGATCAGTGTCAAAACTTGCATCGACGTAACCCTTTACGGCGAACCTTTTTGTCATGTCCATAATCGAGAAACATATCCTTATTTCACTAAGGATAATTCTGACCGCTGTCCAGTGAACTACTCCTAGATCACTATTGTACTCCCTTGCCAAATCAGTGCAGGGTATACAATAGATCTGGTATACAGCATGACATACTTTAATGAACCTATGGCCAAGGCATAGGGAATGACTTTCATTCTCTTTCTATCTTCTGCCGTGGTCGGGCTTTGAGTCTTACTCAACTTCACACCTTGTAATACAGGCAAGAACTCTTTCTTTGACTGCTCCATTTTGAACTACTTCAAAATCTTGTCAAGGTATGTACTCATTGAAAAAACTTATCAAGCGTCTTGATCTATCTCTATAGATCTTGAAGCTCAATATGTAAGCAGCTTCACCGAAGTCTTTCTTTGAAAAACTCCTTTCAAACACTCCTTTTATGCTTTACAGAATAATTCTACATTATTTCTGATCAACAATATGTCATTCACATATACTTATCAGAAATGCTGTAGTGCTCCCACTCACTTTCTCGTAAATACAGGCTTCACCGCAAGTCTGTATAAAACTATATGCTTTGATCAACTCATCAAAGCGTATATTCCAACTCCGAGATGCTTGCACCAGTCCATAGATGGATTGCTGGAGCTTGCACATTTTTTTAGCACCTTTCGGATTTAACAAAACCTTCTAGTTGCATCGTATACAACTCTTCTTTATTAAATCCATTAAGGAATTTAGTTTTGTTTATCCATTTGCCATATTTCATAAAATGCGGCAATTGCTAACATGATTCGGACAGACTTTAAGCATAGATACGAGTGAGAATCTCTCATCGTAGTCAACACCTTGAACTTGTCGAAAACCTTTTTTGCGACAATTCTAGCTTTGTAGATAGTAACACTACTATCAGCGTCTGTCTTCCTCTTGAAGATCCATTTATTTTCTATGGCTTGCCGATCATCGGGCAAATTCATCAAAGTCCATACTTTGTTCTCATACATGGATCATATCTCAGATTTCATGGCCTCAAACCATTTTGCGGAATCTGGGCTCATCATCGCTTCCTCATAGTTCGCAAGTTCGTCATGGTCTAGTAACATGACTTCCAGAACAGGATTACCGTACCACTCTGGTGCGGATCTCACTCTGGTTTACCTATGAGATTCGGTAGTAACTTGATCTGAAGTTTCATGATCATCATCATTAGCTTCCTCACTTATTAGTGTAGGAGTCACAGGAACAAATTTCTGTGATGAACTACTTTCCAATAAAGGAGAAGGTACAATTACCTTATCAAGTTTTCTACTTTCCTCCCACTCACTTCTTTCAAGAGAAACTCCTTCTCCAGAAAGTTTCCAAATTTAGCAACAAAAGTCTTGCCTTCGGATCTGTGATAGAAGGTGTATCCAATAGTTTCCTTTGGATATCCTATGAAGACACATTTCTCCGATTTGGGTTCGAGCTTATCAGGTTGAAGCTTTTTCACATAAGCATCGCAGCCCCAAACTTTTAGAAACGACAACTTTGGTTTCTTGCCAAACCACAGTTCATAAGGCGTCGTCTCAACGGATTTTGATGGTGCCCTTTTAACATGAATGCAGCTGTCTTTAATGCATAACCCCAAAACGACAGTGGTAGATCGGTAAGAGACATCATAGATCGCACCATATCTAATAAAGTACGGTTATGACGTTCGGACACACCATTACATTGTGGTGTTCCAGGTGGCATGAGTAGTGAAACTATTCCACAATTTTTCAAATGTACACCAAACTCGTAACTCAAATATTCTCCTCCACGATCAGATCGTAGAAACTTTATTTTCTTGTTACGATGATTTTCAACTTCACTCTGAAATTCCTTGAACTTTTCAAATGTTTCAGACTTATGTTTCATTAAGTAGATATACTCATATCTGCTCAAATCATCTATGAAGATCAGAAAATAATGATACCTGTCGCGAGCCTCAATATTCATCGGACCACATACATCAGTATGTATGATTTCTAACAAATCTGTTGCTCACTCCATTGTTCCGAAGAACAGAGTCTTAGTCATCTTGCCCATGAGGCATGGTTCGCAAGCATCAAGTGATTCCAAAATCCCATCAGCATGGAGTTTCTTCATGCGCTTTACACCAATATGACCTAAACGGCAGTGCTACAAATAAGTTGCACTATCATTATTAACTTTGCATCTTTTGGTTTCAATATTATGATTATGTGTATCACTACGATCGAGATCCAGCGAACTATTTTCATTGGGTGTGTAACCATATAAGGTTTTATTCATGTAAACAGAACAACAATTTATTCTCTTACTTAAATGAATAACCGTATTACAATAAACATGATCAAATCATATTCATGCTCAACGCAAACACCAAATAACACTTATTTAGGTTCAACACTAATCCCGAAATTATAGGGAGTGTGCGATGATGATCATATCAATCTTGGAACCATTTCCAACACACATCGTCACTTCACCCTTAACTAGTCTCTGTTTATTCTGCAACTCCCGTTTCGAGTTACTACTCTTAGCAACTGATCCAGTATCAAATACTGAGGGGTTGCTATAAACACTAGTAAAGTACACATCAATAACATGTATATCAAATATACTTTTGTTCACTTTGCCATCCTTCTTATCCGCCAATCACTTGGGGTAGTTCTGCTTCCAGTGACCAGTCCCTTTGCAGTAGAAGCACTTAGTCTCAGGCTTAGGATCAGACTTGGGCTTCTTCACTTGAGCAGCAACTTGCTTGCCGTTCTTCTTGAAGTTCCCCTTCTTCCCTTTGCCCTTTTCTTGAAACTAGTGGTCTTGTCAACCATCAACACTTGATGTTTTTCTTGATTTCTACCTTCGTTGATTTCAGCATCACGAAGAGCTTGGGAGTTGTTTCTGTTATCCCATGCATATTATAGTTCATCACGAAGTTCTACTAACTTGGTGATGGTGACTAGAGAATTCTGTCATTCACTATCTTATCTGGAAGTGTCGGTGTACTAGAGTAGGGGTACCCTAGTATCCCGAACATGTGCACGGGCAGTCGCAGCATCCCGCGGCAAGGCTTGCCGGGTGACCGCCAAGGTCCTCCGTGGTTCCTGTGGAGCCATTCAAGGACAAAGTATCCAAGCCAAGGAGACAAGACCCCGGCAAGAGGAGCTTGCCGGGAAGGCCAACCAAGGCATCTCAAGGAACTTGCCGCGACGCGCCACGCGTCCCGGCAAGGCCCGGTGAGCGACAAGCTCCCGAACATGACAAGACAACGACCGCGGCAAGGCGCTTGCCGCGGCAAGCCACCACTCTGTGTCCGCGCTCCAGCATATCCACCAACGTGTCGCTCTGGGACCCTTCCAGGCGTACGTGGCGGGAGGCTGTGCAGCCAGCGGTGCGCGGTGGCAAGCGGCGCTGACAAGATTGCCATCGTGGCGAGCGGTGGCGTCCCTGACGGTCCCTTTTGCACTATTTAGGCGATGCAGACGGGCATTTAATGCGCTTGTCCCCTGCCGTCAGGGTTAGGTAGGATACACTGTAGCAGGTAGCTGTACCAACCGCAACACCTTTCCATTTTTACCCTTGTCTACGTTGCCACCTGTCGGTGACCCCTTGAGCATATAAAAGGAGGCCCATGCGCAACGTAGAGGGGGACGAAGAGAACTCTCACGCTTGGTCTCGTTAGCTGCTGGGGTGTACTGTAGCACTCCGCGCTCCCGAGCAAGAACTCAATACAAACCACAAAGCAGGAGTAGGGTTTTACGCATCCGTGCGGCCCGAACCTGGGTAAACTGCTCGTGTGCTTCGCCTCGATCCGCTCTTCGTGCGACCCTCGCCCCCGCCGAACCGAAAGGGACTCGGTCCGCCGGTCCCATAGGTGTTCATGGATTAGTCCCCCGACATCTTTGGCGCGCCAGGTAGGGGCGTTGAGGTTGTGTGAACCAGATCCGGCGTTCGCACGAGCTAGATCTTCATCATCTTCATCGACATGCCGCCGAAGAAGAAGGCTTCGGAGGCGGCTGCTCCTTCCGCGCCGAACCCACCACCGCCGGAGCAAACGGCTGATGGGGTAGACGCCGGCGGAAGAACGGGCGTCGACGAGGGAGCTCAAGATGCTGCCAGGTCCAAGGACAAGGCTGCGCTGCCCATCGGCGGCGTAGCCGGCTCCCACAACGACCGGGCGCACTCCAAGACCTCGGCGTCCGTACATGCACCGCGCCCATCTCAGGAGGCACGGGACCGGCAGCTTCATGGTACTCACGGTACCATGCGTTTGCTGGACCAAGATCGAGCTGGTGGATCTCGGAGTGCTCAAGACCAGCATGCACGCCAACATGCCGGCACGAGTGAGGCACGGTCGCCTGGATGGGATACTGCTCCTTCTAACATAGTTAGAAGTCCGAGCATATCCCGCTCCTCGCACCGTTCGCCACCGCCACCCGCCACTACAGTAGAAGC